>NC_054708.1:20810040-20942540 GCF_016097555.1 Gigantopelta aegis | reverse complement strand
AAGTACAATTGTGTCCAGTTTAGTGCTTTAAACGTGCTTTTATTGACATTGTCTAAATTTGATCTTTGACCGTGACTTGACCTTGACCTCCAAAATCGGGTAGCCTCTTCTCAAAACAGTTGTATGGTCCTAAGGTACAACTGTGCCGCATTTGGTGCTCTGGGCTAATGCGTCACAATATCGCCCAATTTTGGACTTAAGCCATCGCACTATTATGGCGTCATGTGTCAACCCTTCGGTCACCGTTACTGGATTTTGCAGTGAAATAAATATTATAGATATTAGTAAATGGAAGTATTTGGATAAATTTGTTTATTAAAGTTAAAGTTTATTTTGTTTAACGACCCCACTAGAGCACATTGATTTGTTAATCATCGACTATTGGACGTACAACACGTGGTAATATTTACATAGCCTAAGAGAGAAACACGCAACATTGTTCCATTCGTAGCAAGTACTGATTTATGTCGATTGGGGGCGGGAAGTAGCCCAGTGGTATAGCGTTCGTTTGATGCACGGTCGGTCTGGGATCGATCCCCGTCGGTGGGCCCATTAGGCTATTTCTCGCTCCAGCCAGTGCACCACGACTGGTATATCAAAGGCAGTGGTATGTGTTATTCTGTCTGTGGGATGGTGCATATAAAAGATCCCTTGCTGCTAATCGAAAAGAGTAGCCCATGAAATGGCGACAGCGGATTTCCTCCCTCAATATCTGTGTGGTCCTTAACCATATGTCCGACGCCATATAACCGTAATTTCCTTCCTTCCAATAACCATAGTGTGTGTGGGGGGGGGGGGGGGGGGGGGGGGGGGGGAGGGAGACGTAGCCCAGTGGTAAAACACTTGCTCGATGCGCGGTCGGTCTGGGATCGATCCCCGTCGGTGGACCCATTGTGCTATTTCTCATTCCAGCCAGGGCACCACGACTGGTATATCAACGGCCGTGGTATGAAATACCCTGTCTGTGGGATGGTGCATATAAAAGGTCCCTTGCTGCTAATCGAAAAGTGTAACCATGAAGTGGCGACAGCGGGTTTCCTCTCTCAATATCTGTGTGGTCCTTAACCATATGTCTGACGCCTTATAACCGTAAATAAAATGTGTTGAGTGCGTCATTAAAAATAAAACATTTCTTTCTCTTTTTTTCCAATAGACGATGATTAATTAATCACTGTGCTCTGGTAGTTAAAGAAAACAAACGAACTTGTTGTTTCTGGGGTTTTGTAGGGGGGGGGGGGGGGGAGTGTTTTAATTGTACATTGGAATAAGTATCCCAACGATCCATGATCGTGACCACAGGAACAAGTGAAATATGCAAATACGGTAAATGACAACACAGCAAAGATATTATATAATTCAAATTTTACTGCACTTAATTTCATTCATTTCTTACAGGTACTGTTTTTATTTTACACAAGTGAAGTACATGTCTGTATTATTAAACAAATAATTTACACATCACACCAAATTAACACCCATCTCGCCCTAAATATATATATATATATAAACATTCTTATAATATGTTGTATAAGTGTGTATATAAACAGATACCTGTACACACGCACAAACACGCGCGAACGCACACACGCACTACACAAACACGTGCTCGCAGGCACAAACACAAATACGACCTGAGACAAAATAATGTCTACATTGCAACATAAATGACAAAAATTCTTTCGAATAACAATGGTTATTGCGCACTGCGCATACATAATATATCCGACAGTCAGATAGTGTTGGTGGAGTAACAAGGCAGACGTTGACTAGATTTTCACAGTTGAGACCAGTGATTCAAATTTGTCCTAAAACTACTCATGTTTGTTGACAGGTGATATTTCTTTTGTTGTTTTTGTTTTTGGGGGGTGTTTTGGGTGGGGGTTTTTTTTGGTTGGGGGTGGGTGTTTTGTTTTTGTAGGTGTTTTGTTGTGGGTTTTTGTGTTGTTGGGGTTTTTTTTGGGGGGGGTTCGGCGGGGGGGGGGTGGGGGGGTCAGAGGTTTTTTCATTACAGCATGTCCGTCAAAAAGATATCTTGGTTGTCTGATGTCTCTTATTTGCAATTTAGCTGACATGCAAACTTGAAAATTCACAACGTTTTAGCATTTGTTTAAGTTCATCTAATATTTTGGGATTTGGGAGGGGGCTTTCTTTTCTTGTTTTGCTGATTAAAAAACCAATTTGCAGACATTAGATATGTTGTTTGTTTTGTTTTTTGGTTGTTGTTTTTTTCATATGTTTTAGTTACCTTGTTACATCTTCTAAAAATGAGAGTTAAACGTATCACTGTTCAGACAAAAACATGGGGTAGGTGAGGGTGGGTACACGCATTACGTACGCACTGCACACTCGCTACACACATAAACACATACTACACACACGCATGCACGCACACACTCATATACAACCTGAAACAAACTAATGTCTGCATTGCACCACAAATGATAAAATTCTTTAGAAGAACAATGGACACTGCGCACTGCGCATACATATATACCTGACAGTCAGATAATGATAGTGATGTAATAAGCCAGACATCGACTAATACGTGTTAGATATTGAAATCAGGGGTTGAAATTTGTCCTAAATCTACTCATGTGTGTTGTCTGGTGGTATGTGCTTCGTTTTCAAATATTTTTCTTCTTTCTTTCTTTCTTCTTTTTTTTTTATAATTAAACAGAATCTACACACGATGTGAATATTTTTAAAATAATATTTTAAAAAATAATGTTACGCTTCAACTTATCGTGATTTGATAAGATTAGTAATGAACATAACGTAAAATCTTCAGTTCTAAAATAAATAAAAAAATATCCTTGGGTGGTTACTTGCCAAAGGGCTGGACATAAATATATAAATATATAAATATATAAGCTATTTTGTACAATAATATATAGAAACAATAAACATATGCAGACGCACACACACAAACCACACACACTACATACACGGTCGCTTGCAGGTACAAAGACGCATTTACACCTGAGACTGAAAATGTCCGCACTGCAATAGATGTTTAAAAGAACTACGAGCATTGCGCATTGCGCATACAAGACACCTGACTAAGTCAGATAGTGTTGGTGGAGTAATAAGGCTGACATTGACTAGCAAGTGTTAAATGTTTCAACCAGGCTTTGAAAATTAATTAACAGTAAAAGTTATCGTGGTTGCTGATTTCTGTTATTTACAGTTTAGCTAGAAGTCATTGCTAACATGTAAACTTGGAAATTCAAAAAAGTGAAATAATTTGTTTAACTTCATGTAATGTCGGGGTTTTTCTTTCTCTCTTTTGTTTTCTTAGCAACAAGTCATTACATACCTAAATTATTTAGAAAAACAAAGATATGGAAACATATGACACCGAATGTATTTTTAAATGTTTCTAAATATATAGAGAAACTTTCCAATCCTGAATCATGTTTCATGTATAATACCTTGTGCATCCTTTGATGTGCCCTCATATTATCTTCATTGTTTCCTTTTGTTTGTTGTGTTGTTGTTTTTTAACCAGCCTTTATTGATTCTGCTCCTTATTTGGCTGATTTTCCTCTTCGATGAGGTTGCCCTTTATTTTTCCGACTTTGCCCTTTGTTTCTTCGACTTTGCCCTTTGTTTCTTCGACTTTGCCCTTTGTTTCTTCGATTTTGCCCTTTGGTTCTTCTATTTTGCCCTTTGTTTCTTCGACTTTGCCCTTTGTTTCTTCGACTTTGCCCTTTGTTCCTACCTCTCTCCTTTCTTCGCGTCTTCTTCCCTTTCTTCTTTCCTCCGGGTGAGTCTCTCCTTCTATTCTTCACATCTTTAGATGGTTTCTTCCCCTTGTGTTTTCTCTTCATATTCTTCAGCCCACTACCGCTCCACACCTGACATTGTTTTTCGCCCCTGTTCACGCACTGTAGAAACAAATGCATGTTTTTCAGCACCAGATTGATGGAGGCCATCCCGTAGTTGGATCTCGTTTCGCCATCCAGCAGTGGCGGTGACGGAACCGCCACTGATTTCGTATACTGTCTGTCGTTCAAAGTCATGTTCAGCATCAATAGCCACTGGTAAAGATCCTTCATCAGCTTGACATAGGTGTGTCTGTGCGTGACTTTAATTTCAGAGGCGCTCGCACTTTTTTCTTCCATGTCCATCGCCCAGTGTATGTGTTTTATGTACAACATGGCTCCGAGCACGTGTGGGGGTAGTCCCGTTTTCTTTACCTGCTGCTAAAGAAAGACATATTTGTTAACACCCCCAAGCATGTGTTTAATTGCCGCCTATTGTGGGTGTCTAACTGCGTTTGTAGTCTACAAGATACATGGAGGAACCCACAATAATGGCATGTCTATTTTATTATTTATTAGCAACATTGTTATTATAATTATATTTAATATGCAAAATAATAATATTAAAACATCCTAATGTAGATATAAATAATATATAGTTTTAATTATAATTATAAAAGTAAAAAATGTATGCACATATGCATATACATGTAGTTATTTACATTTGTTTTGCCCCTAGTGTGTTCTAGACTCTTTGACTAGGTAGATAGATTAGATAGCAGTTACTGTTATAATTACACATGTACAATATGGTGGTGTGGTGTGGTGCGATTTAGTGTGGTGTTTGTGATGCGATTAGTGTGGTGTAGTATGGTGTTAGGTGGTGCAATGCAGTGCAGTTCAGTGCACTATAATAGAATATAATAGTATGTATCGTTTCCTTACTCGTTTTGTTCTTGGCCATTTTTTTCTTGCTACTTTGTCTTTCTTTAGCCTAAAACTTTGACCCTGTATTGCCCTGCGTTGTTCACTCTTCTGAAAGTAAACAATATAATAACACAATATTACTAACATGTTATTACATACCTATTCAGTCTTACTATAGTGATAAAAACATTTTCAAACCGTGTGATAATTTATTTTGTATCGCACATATGTTTAATATGGACCGGAACTTTTAAATGGAGAATCCCCTTTTTCTTTTTACTGCAGTTAGCGTCGTTTATTTACTGACAACAGATATGATTTACAAATGACGTCACATCGTATTTGAAACATTACACAAGGCTGCCGCAGAGATTCTTAACGTTAAGTGTTGTTATGACGTTAAATTAAAAACCGTTTTTGTAAAACATAAAAGAAGGTATGTAATAAATACAGAACTTAACATACGTTGTTTTCGCTTCCTATTTATTGCACTCGTTTATTTTGCACTGGAACGTATCACTCGACTGCTACTCGTGGTATATATTCTTGCATAAAATAAACTCGTGCAATAAATAGGAAGCGAAAACAACGTATGTGAAGTTCTGTGTGTATATATATATATATATATATATATATATATATATATATATATATATATATATATATATATATATATATATATATAATATTATTATTATAATAAAATTATTTGACCTTTTAGTTAACGTTTTTTTTTTTTTAATGACACCACTGGAGCACATTGATGTATTAATCATCGGCCTATTGGATGTCAAACAGTTGGTAATTTTGACATATAGCCTTAGAGAGGAAACCCGCTACATGTTTTCAATTAGTAGCAAGGGATCTTTTATATGCGCCATCCCGCAGTCAGGATATCACATACCACAGCATTTGATATACCAGTTGTGGTACATTGACCACTGTAAACAGTGTCTAATTTTTACGTATTGAACTCAAGTTCAGGCTCAGGATGGATGGGTGGGTGGGTGGATGAGGTCTAGAATGTTGTGAGCGAAGTCTTCCGGAAAATATATTGGAGAAAAGAGAGTAGAATTTATTTGAGCATGTATGTGTGTTTATGGGGGGGGGGGGGCATATTCGCATCCCCCCCCCCCCCCCCCCAATGCACATGCCGCTGAATGTCTGAACAAAAGATTTAAAGCTAAACGCTTACAAAGAGTCGTCGGAGGACAGAAAGCCGTTTCTCTAGCGAGTCGGTATACCGGGTGTAGTCGACGGATGTGGTGGTGGGTTGCAATGACCGGGACCTTCTAATCGGTACGATAATGTCTCCAGCCTCTTGCAGTGCCCCTTTAACGCTGACGGGTTTTTTCGTCCATTTGGGATCTTCTGTGGCGCGCAATAGCGAAATCCCAAACGCACCTGTAAATAATAAAATAAATAAATACATAAATACATAAATATATAAATAAATGAATAAACACACATGCAAACAAACTAACTAAATAAATAAATTAATAAATTAATAAATTAATAAATTAATGAATGAATGAATGAATGAATGAATTAATTAATTAATTAATTAATTAATAAAGATATGCACCAAAGAGAACATTATTGTTAATTTTCATGGCCACAAAATAACAAATAAAAATATAAAATATTAATATTATGAAAAAAACATTGATTAATCAAAGTTCCATCATATACTTTTGATAGAAAGTTGCATTATAAATAATAAAATAAATAAACAAGCAAACTAAATAAATAAATTTGTAAATATGTAAATAAATAAATAAAAATAAAAAAAATAAAAAAAAATATATATATATATATATATATATATATATATATATATATATATATATATATATATATATATACATATATATAGTGCATTTTCTGTAATGTGTAGCAGTGTTAAAATAAAATAATGACATCACTTAGAAGACAGCTGTGAGCTATTCCAGAAACAATACCAGGATAGAGCATGGGTTGTATACAAGAAGTATGCTTGTTGTTTTAATTTAATTAGTTTTATTTAATTTAAACTTTAATTTACTTTAATTTACTTTTAATTTTAATTTTAATTTTAATTTTAACTAAAATTTAATTTAATTTAATATTTAATTTAATACTTAATTAAACATTTAATTTCCTTTATTTAGTTTTTTTTTTTCATTTCATTCGTTTCATTTCGTTACATTTAGTTAATTTAAAATTTAATTTAATTTAATTTGTTTGATTTCATTTCGTTTCATTTCATTTCAATCATATTTTATTTTATTTTATTTTAAATTATTTTAATTAAGATTAATCCCAATACCACCCAAATCCTGTTATGACGATTTCTGGAATATCTCTGATGGTTAGTGAAAACCAAATAAAACCCACGGTTAATCAAAGAATTAGAACAGTAAACTAACTTTCAGAACATACCGATTGATTTGTTGGTTACGGTTCTTTGAAAGCCTAAATCGCCTGTGTGTGAAACCATGACTGCAACAACAGTTTACATATAATTATATATGAAGATACATAGGGTTGTAAGATAACACCTTAACAGTTATTTATATTAGTCAGATGGTGTTTGTTTGGTTTGGTTGTTTTTGTTTTTGTTTTTTTTTGTGTTTTTTTTTGTGGGTTTTTTGTTGTTGTTGGGGTTTTTTTTGGGGGGGGGGTTTTGGGGGGGGGGGCGGGGGGGGGGGCTGTTTTTTGTTTGTTTTATGTTGTGGGTGTTTTTGCTTCCTTCCTTTGGGGGCGGGACATAGCTCAACACATTTTATTTACGGTTATATGGCGTCGGATATATGGTTAAGGACCACACAGATATTGAGCGAGGAAACCCACTGTTGCCACTTCATGGGCTACTCTTTTCGATCAGCAGCAAGGGATCTTTTATATTCACCATCCCACAGACAGGATAACACATACCACGGCCTTTGGAACTAGAAATAGCCCAATGGGCCCACCGACGGTGATCGATCCCAGACCGACCGCGCATCAAGCGGGCGGTTTACCACTGGGCTACGCCCGGTCCTGGGATATCAGTGTCTGTATATTCAGTATGTTTCTTGTCGTCCTAATGTTTGTAAGTAGCCTAAACTGGATTTGCTATCCCAAAAATTGTGTACGTACGATTTATTAGGAAACAAAATGAAAACTGACCTAGTGTGAAAGCTACGACGATCAGAAACACGCTTAATATGCAACCACTAATATTTTATTTACATGGTTTTTAAATATGTGTTTTGGTAAAAACAAAACTCTATCGGTCGACATCATCTTAACAAATTTCTCGCTTCAGCCAGTGCACCACGACTGGTACATCAAAGGCCGTGGTATGTGCTATCCTGTCTATGGGATGGTGCATATAAAAGATCCCTCGAAAAGAGTAACCCATAAAGTGGCGACAGCGGGTTTCCTCTCTCAAAATCTGTGTGGTCCTTGACCATATGTCTGACGCCATATAATCGTAAACAAAATGTGTTGAGTGCGTCGTTAAATAAAACGTTTCTTTCTTTCTATGACGATCAGAAACACGTTTAATATACAACCACTAATATTTTATTTAGATTGTTTTTCAATATGTATTTCGGTAAAAACAAATCTCTGTCGGTCGATATCATCTTAACAATCGCCCAAAAAAAATCAGGATAATCCCTTCAAAGTAGGTTAATCTATTTGCTATTTTCTATTTACTACCTTAATGTTTGTGTTATATAACGCCATCTTCACTCTGATATTATAATTTTCACCGGCCTCGGTGGCGTCGTGGTTAAGCCATCGGATTACAGGGTGGTAGGTACAGGGTTCACAGCCCGGTACCGGCTCCAACCCAGAGCGATTCTTGAGGGATCAATGGGTAGGTGTAAGGCCACTACACCCACTTCTCTCTCACTAACCACTAACAAATAACAACTAACCCACTGTCCTGGACAGACAGCCCAGATAGTTGAGGTTTGTAGCTAGGACAGCGTGCGTGAACCTTAATTGGATATAAGCACGAACATAGGTTGAAATGTAATTAAATAATTTGCTTGTCCTATTGAATCATCTTTTATGGAGGTGAGGGGCGGGGCGTAACCCAGTGGTAAAGCGTTCGCTTGATGCGCGGTCTGTCTGGGATCGATCCCCGTCGATGGACTCATTGGGCTATTTCTCGTTCCAGCCAGTGCTCCACAACTGGTGTAACAAAGGCTGTGGTATGTACTATCCTGTCTGTGGGATGGTGCATATAAAAAAATCCCTTGCGAAAAGAGTAGCCCATGAAGTGGCGATAGCGGGTTTCCTCTCAATATGTCTGACGCCATATAACCGTAAATAAAATGTGTTGAGTGTGTCGTTAAATAAAGCATTTCCTTCCTTATGAAAAGTTTATCTTTGTCTAATTATTATCTCTTTGATAATTAATATAATATTCAAAACGTTATTATTGTATTGAGGAATAAAAATGAATCTTTGATTCATTGATTCATATATCCATAAAATATATCATTAATTGCTCAGGATTATATTATAACAGTTTGTTTAAGAATTAAATGAATAAATATTGTTATCCAGATTCGGGCATTTTCTTTTAATTCATACCTTTCCTCCTACAAAGATGTGAGCCCGTGCGCCTATGGTTATATTTGTCAGTACAATTTCCTAAAACCAATATTATCTACTCTCTGTATTTATAAAATGAAAAAGAAATATGTTAACTTACCAAGCCACACACACAAATGAAAAAACGCTTGACTACAATTCATTGTTATATTCCAGTTACCTTGTGTTTCAATGGGAGTGTTTTAATTACAATTGAATCCACTTACTATGTGTGTTCTTATATACTCTGAGATGTTGGGATTCCCTTAACTTCGAAAATGTTCCTTCATTTGATGAGTGTAGTATTTTATTCCGATCCCCCCCCCCACACACACACACGTTAGGTGAATTTAGCTAATCGATTTAGTGAGCGGTGTGTATTGATCTACTAGTCACCCACTCACAACACAATGTGTGTGCCGTCATATTACATATGAATCCCCTCCTTTACTATATCTTTTATAAGTCATGTGTATTTTCACAGTTGGCACAAACGTGTCATACTACTATAATTTAAATATAGTAGGCTGAAATTTCACTGATACCGGTGCTTTCTCACTATTACTACGATCGTACATCTGAGCAACGCGATTCGTCGCCACTCGTAGCCAACCAATGACGTATCGATGATTATTATTCATCGTGACTACTCGGTAATTCCCGTACGCGGGTTTCGCGACCTATAAACCGTGTTGATATTGGCTTACGTTTAATGTTTACAAAAATATACTGGGTTTCCATGCAAGCAACCCTTGTTAATTTTATTTATTTAAAAAACATAGCAATATTATTAATATAATGAATTGCAGAATGTGAAATAAATTTTGGCGGATCTATGTCTAGGATGGAAGAGTAGTTATTGGTGTTGTATTGCTTAATCAACAGCAAGAAACCACTGTTCGTTTCGCGGTGGTATTTTTAAACGACGGTGACATGGGGAACACTTTTTCAGCAAACTCTTAACAAAGACGCTAATTTCTTTATGTTTTTTTAAATTATATATATATAAACAGTGAAGTATTTTCTTTTCATCATAGACTGGATAACGGTAAACTAGGTGTTCCGATTTCTGTATCAGAAAACACGGATCTAGTGTGTTCATTACATGACCTACATAATATCTCATTGCCATTGTTATAGGCACAGCACTACACCTTCAACGTCTATCGACTGTCAATCTAGGGGTTTTCTTCACGGGATGCAACCCATCTCTTCCCTTTAAGCTGTGCACCCAAACGGCCTTAACGAGGCCACTCGCGTGGACATATCGATCAGACTTTAAACTGCGTTCAAAATGTCGATATTACTTCTTTTTTAAAAATATTATTAAATAGTCCGATCCTCTCTTCTTTCTCTTATTTAATTTTGGACTGTCCTTCTAAAATGCTCCAAATTTTATAAATATTCGGCCGAGCAGTCAATCCTTTTTTTATTTTTGGCTTGTAACCTTTTTATTTATTTTATTTATTCTATTAACTTTTTTACTAATTGCTATTTTCAAAATTCTGCCCATTTTCTGGTATATACTGCATAACAATTGTATAACAAATAAAAGTGTATTTATTTTATTGTCAATGGACAATAGTATTTGCACAAATAATCAATGCCACATATTACTACCAATCACACCCATAGCTGCTTTTACTCCGTAAATATTTGACGGTGCACACGGAACTCTCTTCTTTGGTAACCTATACCCAATTGTTTTTGTTTGTTTGTTTGTTTGTTGTTGTTTTGTTTTTGTGTTTTTTTTAAGTGTCCATTTGGGTGTTTTCATGACTATCAGGGTCTTCTGTGTTCTGATATGATGTGACAACATAATTGAAAGTGTTGTTCCTACAGTGCAACCTGATTTAATCTACTATGTACTATGCAACCTATATGCAGTTTCTGGCCAGTAGCAATGAACTGTATGAAGGCCTAGTTGTTGTAAAGTAAAGCTGCATTCTTGAGGAGCTTGGCAGGACATGGCCCTGTGGTTAAGCTCTGGCCTGATACGCGGTCGGTCTAGGATCGATTCCCGTCGGTGGACCCATTGGGCTATTTCTCGTTCCAGCCATTGCACCACGACTAGTATACCAAAGGCTGCGGTATGTGTTGTCCTATCTGTGTGAAAGTGCATATAAAAGATACCTTGCTGCATTAGGAAAAAATGTAGCGGGTTTCCTCTGATGACTACGTGTCAGAATTACCAAATCTTTGACATCCAGTAGCCGATGATTAATTAATCAATGTGCTCCAGTGGTGTCGTTAAACAAAACAACTTTATTTCTTGAGGAGCTTTTATTATTATTTACCGATGAGACAAGACGTAGCCCAGAGGAAACGCCTGATGCGCAGACAGTCTAGGATCGATTCCCGTCGGTGGGCCCATTGGGGTATTTCTTGTTCAAACCAGTGCACCACGACTGATATATCAAAGGCTGTGGTATGTGTTATCCTGTCTGTGGGATGGTGCATATAAAAGATCCCTTGCTACTAATGGAAAAATATAGAGGGTTTCCTCTCGAAGACAATATGTCAGAATTACCATATGTTTCATGTGCAGTTTCCTATGATAAATACATCAATGTGCTCTAGCGGCGTCGTTAAACAAAATAAACTTTTAAAATTATTATTTAGCGATTTAGAATAGGTTTATTGCGTTAATGTTATTTTGGGACGCAAGGAAGGGAGGAATGTTTTACTTAACAACGCTCTCGACGGTTAATTACGGTTGTATGGCTTAGGACCACACAGATCATTAGGAAGGAAGGAAGGAAATGGTTTATTTAACGACGCACTCAACACATTTTATTTACGGTTATATGGCGTCGGAACCACACAGATCATTAGAGAGAAACTCCTATGCCGCCATGCAATGGGTTACTCTTTCCGATTAACAGCAAGGGATCTTTTATATGCAGCATTGCACAAACAGGGTAGTGTATATACCTTCCACTGGTTAGAACGAGAAAAAGCCCGACGGGCCTGGTGAAGAAGATCGAATCTGTACTAGACCGATCCGACAAGCTACAAATTCTGCCGGCCAAAATCAAAATCTGCAGGAAAAAGAAACATGATTTAATAAAAAATAATATGTGAATTAAATGTGAAATAGTTGCTGGTCCGACGGGGCGACAGGGAAAAAAAAAAATAATAAAAAAAAAAATAAAAAAAAAAAATAAAAAAAAAAAAAAATATATATATCGACCCGTGACGACAATATTTCGACCACTGTTTGTGCTGACTTTTCTGTGTGAAAGTGCATATAAGAGATCACTTGCTGCCTATGGAAAAATGTCGCTGGATTCTTCCCCAAAATCACTTTTGTTTTTACATCTATTAGTGGATAATTTAATAATAAATGTGCTCTAGTGGTATCGTTGAACAAAACAAACTTTAATTTTTACAAAAGGGCGACCGACATACGTTCATAAAGAAAACACTCGACTTTCAAGTAATTAAAACTGTAGCTGTAATTCTAGTTTTTATTACAGCTGTTATGTCAAAACATGGCAAATAGCGAAGCAAAACACCACCTGTTTCCAAGGCCAAAATGGTGATGTTGACTGGAAGGATAGGGTTGGATGAGTTACCTATAGCATATATTTTACCTGACTTTCAAATCAAAATTATACAAGACAGATTTAAAATGGACCAATTTAATCTAAAATCATCTACAATGTTAAAACGTATACCTTAAGGTAGCGCGCGTCCCTGTGTTTACATTACTAATGTATTATCACCATTTATCCCCATTTCGCCCAACCCCTATAAATGATCCTTCCGTATAAATGATATTTGGCACGTTTATGTTTCTGGGTGTCCTGGAGTAAATATTCGACCTCGTTACACTCTGTGGTTATCGGGGTATAATCACTGCATAACCAGTGTTCCGCGATTAGTTTTCTTTTGTTTGTGTTATTATTATTTTTGTTTGTTTGGAGTGTTTGTTTTGTTTTGTTTTCACTCTGTTCTATTTATTTCTCATTTATTTATTTATTTATTGGTTTAGTTATTTTGTTTTTATTATATGGTTTTGTTTTGTTATAGTTGTTTGTTTGTTTGATATGGGTTTTTGGTCGGGGTATTTTTTTTTTTTTTGGGGGGGGGGGGTGTATTTAAAAATATGCATTTCAATGCAGTTTTATGCACCTTCAGTAAACATGTACGTGCACAAAACATCCAATTGTCTTGAGGAGGGCATAGCTGTATATTCCAGTAGAGACCGTGGGGTCGGGGAGGGGATGGGGACGCAGAATCCTACTTTTTTTGGTTTTGTTTTTGCTATGTTGTCCTGATCTATATAAGCAAAGATAAAGTTCTGGCAAGTGACCCTCCACTAAATAGTTTGTCCCCCACTTCAGGTATCTTAATCACGGGCCTGATAACTGGAAGATGTCTGACCAAGCCGCACCTGAATGACTTTGCGGAACACATAGTACACTAAGTTTCTATTTCCTTAAACACGACTTGTACTGTACGTTAGATTTTCGATTTCATCATCCCACCTATGAGTCGTTGTCACACACCAACGGCAGGAGATGTTGAAACATTAATAATAAAATCACACTCGTAACGAGACAGAAACAGGAAGTGTTGCAAGGTGAACGATTACAGAAATAAAACATAATGAAAAAGTCATTAGATACTTACTTTACTGATCACTTTGAGTTAGCTTACAATGATAATATATACATGTATATATACGTATGCAGTAATCTGACCAATGGCAATGGTGGTTTCATGTGGCATTAAGACAGTCACATGTCTCATACCTTATGATCTTGCTTACATAGGGAAGTAGCCAATGGCAATTGTGGTTTCACAAGGTGTTAAGATGTTACCTATTCTATAGCTAATAGTGGTCATGGAAGAATGCACACATTAAGAATTGTAGCCATTGACAATGCTGGTTTCATAAAGTTTCATTATTAGTAAAACTGCTAATAATTTGCCTGCGTGGTTTTTTCGTTGTTGTAAATATCCTAGCGCTTTAGATAGCCGCTAGCTAAAAGTATGGTATAGAATCAATTTTGGCACTGCTATTTAAGAACGTACAACTTCTATCTGTTTTGCCATGTCGCGAAAACGTCCCAAGGTGCATTTTGCAAAATAATAAAACATCATAACAGGCACGGCGGAGCAGTGGGGACTGGTGCTGCTCTAGCCCACCAATAATTCTGAATCAAAATACTGGTAGTAAATCTTAAAGGGACAGACCCTAGTTTCAACCCGTGAAAATTAACACTAAGTTTAGTTAATCTACAAACCTGTAACACATTTGGATAAAGTTACAATTGAGTGAAACATGAGTCTGTGACTTTGAAATGGTCAAATACCCTCTAAAATAGGCTACTACTCGATTCCATAACTGTTATTTCTCAGACGCGCGTGCGTTTTTTTTAAATATTAGAAATGCATTTTGTGATATTAAAAACACCAGGATGACCAAAAACACTTCGAATCTAAACCATAAAATCTAAGTAAAGTATGATTCCAGTTACCACAAACGGCTATAATAGTAAAATATATGACTTAGTGTTTAAAAACTAGGGTATGTCCCTTTAAGGCAGCGATGGAATGTACTTGTAGAATGCAGGAGATTAAATTTCAGGACATCTAGTTTTCACATTTCTACGGGAGAGCATATCCCGGAACCCCCTAGAAACTTTGCTTTGTACCCTCGATCTCATTCAGCCACGCCTCCTCCCCCCACAATGTCTGCTTGCTTCCGCCGTGCCTCTATAAGCAAAGGTTAATGGCAATATTACATTAATTACTCAAAATCTTTACTGGGAACTGGGAAGCAATAGGTACTAATGTTTATATAAATTATTGTTCTTCTTGATAATTATAGAATATCAGGTTACTACATTTTGATATCGTGGTTATTTGGCGACGTTTAGATAACGGTGTAACAGGCGAGCTTCAGCGAACCGAGCCGAATAACCACAATATCAAAACGTAGTAACCTGATATTTGTTTTATCATGCAACCCTTTTCAAGTTATATGTTTGTAATATGTTTCAGTCAAAAGCGGTTGTCACGGGGATTCTATAATACCCGTAACTGAATAAAACACGATTGTCCAAATATCTCTCCTAACTGTATATCTATTAGATCTCTCTGTAACAGGCGGTATATACCCGCTTTGGCTCGTCTAGGTATGATCAGAGATAAGATCTTATATAAAGTATATATTATTATAGCACGTTTAGTTCACTAGAAAACACAACAAAACACAATACACTTTGGAATCTGTATTAACCTACGCTGACAAATGTACTGCCGCAGTAGTTAATTAATAACAACAATAATAACAACCCAGAACTAATCACTTAATTAGTTAATCTCTAGGTGACTAGTTTACACAATATGCGAATCACTTCACCGTGACACAACACCCACACGTGTGATAATTGAGAAACGCTAACACACACACGTGTGATAATTGAGAAACGCTTCCAGGGGAACTTAATTAATAAAGGAGTTACAGCTCTATTCGTAACTGGTTAATTTTTAATTAACCCTTACTACTCATTCAGTAACCTTGTAACACAGAATTAATACTGGTACCTATCACAATAAAGACAATAACCTACAGTTTACCTAGGTCTTCTAGGATGACTAGCTAAGCTTTATATTACCAAATACTCGTATAAATATAGAACAGTAAGACTACGATTTACTTCGTCAGATGACCGAAGACACTGTCTAAAGAATATTGGTATAATACAGTATTAAAATATTTAAAGTCACATCAATCACATCGAGGTTATACAACAGAGCAGAAATAATATATTTACCAAAGTCCAAACGGACTAACGTTCCCTGGGAGCCGTCCTTTTTGCTTTCCCTTCATAACTCTAAAACACTAGCTATTTATTATAAATCGAATATCGCCTGGGGTTACATCGCGGCACCGAATCTTATCATGTGAGTTTCCACCACGACCAGAGTCGTTATATTTTTCTCTGATCGTCAGACTGGCTGACGCCGATCGTCGCCAAATCACGGTTGTAAAAACCGCACTCGCGGAGGTATTACGTAACTACTCGCCACATGGCCTCCGCACCTAGCTGGGTGTGTAATAGACGACCGTCGCGCAAAGGTATTACCTAACAAGTTGCCCATCTGGGCTTAAGTGCATTGGAACTGCACACGGCCTTCTAAAACAATTAATATCGCCACAGGCGAAAACAAAATTAAGAGCATGTACCGTCACAGCGGTATACAAACTATAAGTTTTATCGTGTAGAAACTACTTCTTGAAGTCGGACAATAGCAGGCGCCCAAAATCATCTTGGAAATGGCATAGCCAACCTAAACGTTATGTGTTTCCAAATTTTAAATAAAATACTTTGATTATATTTCAATGTATGTTGTGTCACATCACAATTTTTGTACCGTTTTCTATGAAAATAAACTCAGGTTAATGAGTAACCTGAAGAAGATCTTCATCACTGGCTGCTAGTGATTGTGACGTAGACGCTGTTCTAATGTAAACATACTTTGCAAGAAACTACTTGCGTTTTTGTTTCAAAATGTTTAATTAAAAACGCTGGTTAGTTCCGAATGGGAGCGAATAATGGATAACTGAAAAATAAGAGGTAATTTGATGTTACAGGAAGTGCAAATGTTATATTTATTTATGCAGTTCAACAATTATTTCTGTAAATGGATGTTTGAAAAATTAGAAAACGATCTACCTGAAAATTGAGCAAACATTCGTCATGTGCACAATTCATTTCCTAGTGACATGATAACACTCAGAGTTATCAGGTAGGGGTTATCAGGTAAATAGGAAGCATGGTTGGATGATAAAATCCCATAAATGTATGTCACGAAAATGCTACACATAACGCTTAGATATGTTGCAACGTAACTTAAGCTGAACGACAAAACAGTAAGACATGACCTGGGCAATGCAGAGTTTAATGGACATTTGGCAAAACAGTGGATGATTCCACGAAGCTCTTACCGTGATTACATTCCTGTGTATACAGACGGATCACGAGATGGCAATTCTGTGGCTTGTGCTACAATTTTTCCATCAGACACAATACTTTCCATGAGGCTGTCTGACTCAGCATCGATCTTTAGTGCTGACGTTTGGGCAGTCATTAAAGTCTTGGAAGAAATGAAGGATTCTAGTGCATCCAAATTTAATATTTTTACCGACTCACTTTCGTGTCTCCAAGCTTTGTACAATATGAAGCTGGACCATCCCTTAATTGGGATGGTGATACGAAAGTGTTGTAAAATAAATATAGTTTCATCTGGGCAAGAAAAATATGCAATTTTATTTCATCTGGTACCACCTTGTCAAGTAGCCTTGTGCTTGAAACATGTATGGGGTACCTGTACAAAAAAAAAAGTACTCGTATTTTGATCGGAACTAGGTTAGTCATAGATGCTATCCGTTATCTCAGAATGATTCATTTTAAGGGTGAGCGGTGGTAGTATTTATATCCGTGGCGTTTATAGCCACATATGTTACTATTGTCGTCTATGGGATTTGATTTGGTAGTCTACTGCCACCGTCGAGGAGACTCTTTGCTGGGTAGTTCACTCCGCCTGCATCGCCCCAAATATTACGGTCAGTACCAAACGTCTTTACTAAATTAAAACTAGCACCGGACAAAACCCATTTGAATAAGTATAGCTGTGATGACATGCACTCATGAATCACTGTCATAACAGTGACGATATCAGGTGATTGCGAAAGATGGGCATATCATACCCCACCAGTGGCATCTGTCACGAGTATTGCTACTACAACTGTCAAGTATGTCAAGTGTTAAAGTTATTATTATTTATCAAGTCAAAAATTTAATATGTGAAAATGGTTTTGCTTATGTGTTGCAATGTCAGTGTTTCAGATGAAAACAGAAATGTGTATCTATCAATTTATACAATGAATTCAAGACAATTTCATTCAGAAAGATCTGGCTGTTCTCCGAAACATATATTCTATATTTTAATATGTTTCTACTTCAGACTACATATCGTTAAACACTCTCATAGTTTGATACAAATCAACTTGCACGCGTTTGCGCATTCTGTGATAGTTAAAAATTGTTATTATGAACGACACCACTAGAGCACATTAATGTATTAATCATCGGCTATTGTATGTTAAATATTTGGTAATTTTGACATATAGTCTTAGAGAGGAAACCCGCTATATGTTTACATTACTAGCAAGGGGTCTTTTATATACACCTTCTCGCTGACAGGACAGCATATGCCACGGGGTTTGATATACCAGTCGTGGTGCACTGGCTGAAACGAGAATGACGTAAAGTAAGTGAACACTAGTAAGTGGGGAGGACGCAGTGAATAGAATAGCTCAGTGGAGCCACCAACGAAGATCGATCTTAGACCGTCGCGTCCCTAGAGTAGAAGATGAATGTACTTTTATACTTGTATGGACAAGAATTCTTTGAATTCCGTGTAATATACATTTTATGAATATTACTGGTCTAAATAATCGGTTTTCATACTGACCCAGTTAATACGTAACCCAAGTATCAGAGTTATTACGTAACCCAAGTATCAGAGTTATTACGTAACCCATTTTTCAGAGTTAATACGTAACCCATGTATCAGAGTTAATACGTAACCCAAGTATCATAGTTATTACGTAGCCCATGTATCAGAGTTATTACGTAACCCATGTATCAGAGTTATTAAATGTCTGTAAATGTATCTATGTTGCTACAGAGAAATGTTGACCAATAGACTAGCTATATATAATATCCATGTCGAAACGTAATCAGTTATTTGTCTGTTTAATAATTGATATAATGTTTTACTGTTGTGACATAATGTGTCGCCAAAAGGTTTCATAGTTAGTAATGTAGTTCACCATTTTGCTAAATATTTTGTGTTGTTACATGTTGTGATTTTACTGCCTGGAGTGCCTAGGTTCCATAACAGAACCTAATCGGCGAACCTATTCGTTGATTTGTTTTCCCCCGTCGCATCCATCGGCACATGACTGGTATATCAAAGACCGTGGAATGTGCTATCCTGTCTGTGGGAAAAGTTAAATTTTGTGTTGTTTTATCGACACCACGAGAGGAAATTGATTAATTGACCATCGGCTATTGGATGTCAAACATTTGGTAATTCTAACACGTAGTCATCAACGGAAACCCGCTATATTTTTCATAATGCCGCAAGTCATCTTGTATATGCACTTTCCCACAGACAGGAAAGCACATACCACGGTCTTTGACCAGTTGTGGTTCAGTGGTTGGAACGATGTCTGTGGGAAAGTGCATGTAAAACATCCTTTCCTGCTAATGTAAAAAATATAGTGATTTTTTTTTTTTTTTGGGGTCAATGAGTGGTGTAGTTAAACACTGCAAACTAACCTGTTTGTTGTATTCTTATGTAACGTAATACACTGAAATTTAATGTTTGGTTTGGTTTGTTTTCTTTTAGTTTAGTTTTGTGTGTTTGTTTGTCTGTCTGTCTGTCTGTCTGTCTGTCTGTCTGTCTGTTTGTTTGTTTTGTTTTGTTTTGTTTTATTTAATTTCCAGTCGATTGGTTTTGTATCTGAGACAAATATTCACCTCGCTTGTTTTATTTTGCTTTGTTCTATTTGTTTGCGTTTTTTGTGTTTGTTTGTTTGTTTGTTTTGTTTTTTGTTTTGTTTTGGGGGTTTTGTTGTGTTTTTTTTTTGTAGTTTTTTGTGTTGTTTTTTCTTTGTTTGATTGTTTTGTTGTTTCTTTGTGATGATGGTTTGTTTCTTTGATTTGGTTTGTGGTTTTGTTTATTTGTTAGTTTATTCGTTTGTTCGTTTGTGTTTTGTTTCTCCAGTTGTTTTGTTGTGTATTTATTCACCTCGCTTGTTTTATTTTGTTTTAGTCTGTCTGTCTGTCTGATGATTAATAAATCAATGTGCTCTAGTGGTGTCGTTAAACCAAACGAACGTTATCGTCTGTCAATATGTATATTTGGGGTGTTTTCTGTTTTCTGTTGTGTTTTTGTTTGTTTGTTTTGTTTGTTTTGGGGTTTTTTTTTTTTTTTTTGGGGGGGGGGGGGGGGGGGTTTGGGGTTTTTTTAAATGTTTTAATTCGTTTTGTTTTGTTTTGCTTTGTTTTGTTTAATTTATTTTGTTTTGTTTTGTTATGTTGTTTATTTATTGGTTGGTTGGCTGTTTTTGTTTTGTTTTTGTCTGTCTGTTGTGTTTTGTGGGTTTTTTGTTTGTTTGTTAGTATGTTTGTTTATTGGGTTTTGTTTGTTTGTATGTTTTTGTTTGGGGGTTTTTTTGCGTTTTTTTTGTTATTGTTTTGGTGGGGTTTCGTAGGGGTTGTTGTTGTGTTGTTGTTGTTGTTTTGGAGAGATTGGTTTGCTTTGCTTTGTTGTTTTTCCCCGTGGGTTCGTGGTGTATTTCAGACAAGTATTATTTTGTTCTGTCTGTTTTGTTTTCTTTGTTTGGTTTGTTTTGTGGGGGTTTTTCTCTCTCTCTTTGTTCTGTTTGTTTGGAGTTTGTTTTGTTGTTTTTCTATTCGGTTGATTGTGAATTTGAAACAAGTATTATTCACCTCGCTTGTTTCATTTTGAATCCTTTGTTTTATTTTATTTTATTTGTTTTGTTGTTTGGTTTGGGTGTTTTGTTTGTGGGGGTTTTTTGGTTGTTGTTTCTTTTGTTTTTTTGTTTTGTTTTGTTTTGTTTGTTTTGTTTTGTTTTTCTTTTCTTTAAATTCTGTATATTTGTCTATTTGTCTAGCTGATGATTAATAAATCAATGAGACGAAGTGCTATCGTTAAACAAAACAAACTTTAACGGCTGTCATTATGTATGTCTGTTTGGGTGTTGTTGTTGCTGTTAGTTGAGGGTTTTGTGTGCGTGGTTGTTGTTGGGGTTTTTTTGGGGGGAGGGGGTTGTTGTTTGTTTGTTGTTGTTGTTTGTTTTTTGTTTTGTTTTTTTACTTGTTTATTTGTTTTGTTTTATTTCTAGTCGGTCGGTTGTGCATTTGAGACAACTATTATTTACCTCGCTTATTTTTTTGTTTTGTTTTATTTGTTTTGTTGTTTTTATGTTTGTTTTGTTTTGTTTGTTTTTTCCAGTCGGTTCGTTGTGTATTTGAGACAACTTTTGTTCATCTCGTATGTTTTATTTTGTTTTGTTTTGTTATTTGGTTTGGATTGGTTTGGTTTGGTGTATTGTTTGTTTGTTTGGTTGGTTGTTTGGTTGGTTGGTTTGATTTGGTTTTGTTTTGTTTTGTTTGGTGTGTCTGTCTGTCTGTCTGTCAGTCTTTCTGTCTGTTTTGTTTTGTTTTTGTTTGTTTGTTTTATTTGTCTGTTTGGTTGGTTGGTTGGTTTTGTTTGTGCTTTTTCCAGTCGGTTTATTGTGTTGTTTTTTTTACCTATGTATTTGTGTTTAGTTGTATGTATATGTGTCTTTAATTTCCTTTCGCATTTGATGTGTTTATATTTAATATCTTCTTTATTACTACCCACATAATTATTTATCTTGCAAGTATGTATGGTTTATTTCGTTTATTTTAGACATGTATTGATTTTTCATGTATGCATGTGTGTTTAGATAGTGATAAAGCGCTCCCCACCATTATCAGATATAAATGTAAATATGTATGTATTATATATAAAAAAAGATTTTATTATAAAGCTTATAAGTTGTATATTTTACAGCAATAAAGAACTTGTGCATTTGAGGCAAGTGTTATTAGTAGTGTTTTATTTAGTTTGTTCCATCTGTATGTCTGTCTGTCTGTTCGTTTGTTTTCCTCTTAGTTTGTCTGTCTGTTGTTTGTTTGTTTATTTTGTGTTCTATTGTTTTTCCAGTATGTTCATTCTATATTTGAAACACGTATATTATCCACCTGGCTTATACAGACAGACAGACAGAAAGACAGATATCTTTATTTACGTGTCACCTCATGTACAACATAATTACATTTAAAATAAACATATAAAAGTACATAAGCCATTCCATAGGGAATTATGAGAGACGATATATACAATAAACAAATATTCACATTTATACTAAATATAACAACCAAAGATATTAATACTAATACATGTACATATGGGTACGTCATCGTAATATGAACATTAGCTTTTGACAATAAACGAAACATACAAATTAATCAAATATATAAAAAGTCTCTACGTCTCAGTAGAATTAAAAAGCAGGTTTTGGCTGTTATAAAAGCAAGTTTTGGTTCAGACAGTAAAAAAAACAAACAAAACAAAAACACCCAACAATAACAACAATACAAAAACAAAACAAACAAAACAAACAAACAAACAAAACACCCAACATCTTAATAAAATCAGATGAAGACATAAAATATTTAAAGGCATAAAAGTACATAAGCCATTCCATAGGGAATTATGAGAGACGATATATACAATAAACAAATATTCACATTAATTTTATACTAAATTTAAAAACCAAGATAGTAATAATATATGTCCCATCTAGTTTTCAGACTGTAAATCTCGCTGGGCTGTACGTCGGTGTTTACATAACAAGAAAACTTGTTCAAACCAGTCGACTAACGGCGCTTATGGGTTTGATGGATATGTGTCAGATTTCAAGGGTGGGTGAGCGCATTGGGAATTTTGATAGACGGCTATGAAAGAACAGTACAACTCCATTCATCTCTCGACAGGAATGATCAACTGGCGTTGCGCGTTCCCAGGGAATAGCTACGAGCTTGAATAACCTATAGCTAAAACACGTAGTATGACGTCTTACCATGAGTTCAACGTATCCATATGTTGCTAACGCATTTTGACTCACTGTAATTTCGTATTAGTAATTAAAAACCGAAGAGTGTTTGCGATTTTCCTCCCAGTTTCAAGTCTGTGGGTGTTTATTTATTATTGTTAATGTTTGGAGTTGGGGGGTAATGCGATTTGCTTGTTTATTTATTTTATTTCTTTATTTAGATTTTTAGAATACTATATTGAGTCATGACTTGGTGATTTCTGTTTTATGTATGTATGTACATGTACGTATCGCTGTGTATGTATATGTATATGTATATATGTATATGTATGTATGTATGTATGTATGTATGTATACATGTATATATGTATGTATCGATATCTATTGATGAATATCTATATAGTATATGTATGTCGAGGTTTGCTATTACATACATATATATTAACGCACTGGCGCAGATGATAATTAAATCCTTTCTGGCCTCACAATTTGTCCCATGCCGTTGCTGGGACTCGAACCTATGGCACCGAATCGCCCGCAACTTACTGATTTGCCACGATATGTTCCGAGGCATATATACGTGTGTGTAAATATATATATATCTGTGTGTGTGTGTGTCTCTCTCTCTCTCTCTCTCTCTCTCTCTCTCTCTCTCTCTCTCTCTCTCTCTCTCTCTCTCTCTCTCTCTCTCTCTCTCTCTGTGTGTGTGTGTGTGTGTGTGTGTGCGTATGTATGCACGTGTTTTTGGTATGTATGTATGTATACATACATAAGCTGACATACGTTTGAACAACTGACCGGCCTCGGTGGCGTAGTGGTTAAGCCATCGGACACAAGGCTAGCTGGTAGGTACAGGGTTCGCAGCCCGGTACCGACTCCCACCCAGAGCGAGTTTTAACGACTCATTGTGTAGTGTGTAAGATCGATACACCCTCTTGTCTCACACTAACCACGAATATAAGCACGAAAATAAGTTGAAATGAATTGAACAACTGGTTCCTGGTTTTACAATGTATTTTAACAAACAATGCACGCGTGTGATAAATTCCTTGTAGCACACGAACAATCACGACAATCGTTGTATTCACGTGTCACGTCCGCACGTCGGAATGTGTATATTATGGATACATGAGCACCCATATAATCATGTTATGTGTATTTGACCTGACATTGACCTAGATAAGGACCACGTCTTATCTGGTATCAGTTGACTTGTACAAGGTGTGGTGACGCCTGTAAGAATGAATTTATATAACAGTTTCGATTACCAAAAGTAAAGTTTGTTTTATTTAACGACGCCACTAGAGCACATTGATTTTTTTTATCTTATCATCTGCTATTGGACGTCAAACATATCGTCATTCTGACACTGGTTTTTAGAGGAAACCCGCTGTCGCCACATAGGGTACTCTTTTACGACAGGCGGCAAGGGATCTTTTATTTGCGCTTCCCACAGGCAGGATAGCACAAACCATGGCATTTGTTGAACCAGTTATGGATCACTGGTCGGTGCAAGTGGTTTACACCTACCCATTGAGCCTTGCGGAGCACTCACTCAGGGTTTGGAGTCAGTATCTGCATTAAAAATCCCATGCCTTGACTGGGATCCGAACCCAGTACCTACCAGCCTGTAGACCGATGGCCTGCCACGACGCCACCGAGGCCGGTTTTCGATTACCACGCAATTCATACCTGTGTGTTTCATATTCCTCGGAAAGAAAGAAAGAATGTTCTATTTACTGACGCACTCAGCACATTGTATATACGGTTATATGGCATCAAACATATTATTGTTAAATACAATTATACTGAACCACAAGGGAAACTCAAATGTTTTTGTTTTGTTGTTTTACGGTTGTTTTTTAGGCTTTTTTGTGAGTTTTGGGGTATTTTTTTGGGGGGGGGTTTGTTTTTTGTTTTGTTTTTTTGTTGGGTGATTTTTGGGGTGATTCTTGTTACTGACCTAGTTATAGTTTTAAATAGGTTTTTTAAATCTTCATTTGAAACATACTTTAAAAACTGCATAATTATATTACTTCCAAAATCGGTCTCAAACATGGGCGTACGAAGGTGCCAAAAAGTGGGGCACACCCCCGCGTGTGTGTGTGTGTGTATATATATATATATATGTATATATGAATATGTGTGTGTGTGTGTGTGTGTGTGTGTGTGTGTGTTTGTGTATAAATATATAAAAACCATCGCTGCTGCTATTAAGTGCCCCTCGACCTCCTCCCCGCTTCATATGCCAGAATCAAATCAAACTAGCAACAGACTTGGCGTCAGAAAGTCAATAGCGATGAGCTATCGATTGTAATAATTAAAACACCACAAGGAAGTCTTCTACACCGTCTACAACCCGCCTTGTCCCCTCCCCCTCCCCGCTTCCTACGCCAGTTCCAAACGAATGAATGTTTAACGACAGCCCAGCACGAAAAATACATCGGCTATTGGGTGTCAAACTATGGTAATTGTCACGGGGATTCTATAATTCCCGTAACTGAATAAAACACGATTATCAAAATCTCTCTCCTAACTGTATATCTATTAGATCTCTCTGTAACAGGCGGTTAAACCCTAGTATGGCTCGTCTCTAGGTATGATCAGAGATACGATCTTATATAAAGTATATATATTTATAGCACGTTTAGCTCACTAGAAACACAACAAAACACAATACACTTTGGAATCTGTATTAATCTACGCTGACAAATGTACAGCCGTAGTAGTAAATTAATAACAGCAATAATAACAACCCAGAACTGATCACTTAATTAGTTAATCTCTAGGTGTCTAGTTACACAATATGCGAATCACTTCACCGTTACACCACACCCACACGTGTGATAATTGAGAAACGCTTCTTGGGGAACTTAATTAATAAAGGAATTACAGCTCTATTCCTAACGGGTTAATTTTTAATTAACCCTAACTACTCATTCAGTAACGTGTGATAATTTAGGAACGCTTCCAGGGGAACTTAATTAATAAAGGAATTTCAGCTCTATTCCTAACGGGTTAATTTTTAATTAACCCTAACTACTCATTCAGTAACCTTGTAACACAGAATTAATACTTATCACAATAAAGACAATAACCTACAGTTTACCCAGGTCGTCTAGGATGACTGGCTAAGCTTTATATTACCAAATACTCGTATAATGTTAGAACAAAAAGTCTACGATTTACTTCGTCAGATGACCGAAGACACTGTCTAAAGAATATTGGTATAATACATTATTAAAATATTTAAAGTCACATCAATCACATCAAGGTTATACACAGAGCAGAAATGATATTTACCAAAGTCCAAACGGACTAACGTTCCCAGGAAGTTTCCTTTTCCGTTTCTCTCGATATCTCTAAAACACTAGCTATTTATTATAAATCAGGATTTTGCCTGGGAATACAAGGCGGTACCTCACGTATCATCTCATATTTTACCTCTACTAGAGTCGGTATATTTTTCTCTGATCGTCAGTCTGGCTGTCGCCAACCGCGAGCAATCTCCTGGCCATAAACAGCACTACCGGAGATATTACGTAACTACTAGCCACATGGCCTCCGCACCTGGCTGGGTGTGTATTAGGCGTACCGATCGAGGACCGTCGCGCAGAAGTATTACATAACAAGTTGCCCATCTGGGCTTAAGTGCAATGAAACTGCACACGGCCCTCTAACACAAGTAAAATCGCCACAGGCGAAAACAAATTTAAGAGCATGTACCGTCACACACCCCCACCTCAAAAAGGATATTTCCTCTACTCTAGGAATAGGGAAATATACTACATTAAAACAAAGGGGTGCGTTAACCGACGCATACGGACATTTATAACACATGTAATAATAAGGTGACTACCAGTAATCACACCGAGTCTCTGAGTCCCTGGTATACAAATAAAATATATCAAAACAAAACAGAAATCAGGAATGTCAACACATTATCATAACGTTCAACTTCGGGACAGGGTATCAGCGATTACATTGGATGTGCCCTTGATATGTCCAATGGTAATTGGGTATTCTTGCAGAAGAAGACTCCATCTCAAACTCTCTGGTTGGAGGCTTTCATTAGGATGGTCCAGTCCGTCTTCGTCTTCTTGGAACAGCACAGCTCCAGCACCCACGTCACTGGCACCCACAGCTAGCTTGAACGGCATTCGGTAGTCTGGTGCTGCCATCACGGGAGACGAGTAGCGCCTCTGCTTGAGACGGTTGAATGACTTCTCGCATTCACCTGACCAATGGAACTTCGTTTCCTTCTTTTTCAGCGTCGCACGTTTTCCAGGTTTTCTCCGATAGGCATGCTGTCGACGCGGTGTAGCGTTGGGTTCCAAGCGCACATCTTGGCTTAAGGTATTGGTAACCGTTGGAAGGTCCCGACAAATGGAAACATTGTCTTGTATCAATGTAGTCAGCTTTGCTCGCTTTGTTCAAGTCTGCTAGAATCTGGCCGTTGGCCAACTTGACCTCTGCAGTCTTGACGTCATCACAGGAAATTGAGTGTCTCTCAATTTGGACCGGTCTCTCTGGAACTATCGGCAGTCTGTCAAAATAACCTTTTAGCAAATTGATGTGACAATACCTACTTTTACTAACCCTATCAGGAGTGTTTATCATATACCCTGTCTCATTAACTCGTTTGTGCACAACATAGGGACCGAAATACCTGTTCTGCACAGAACCCCGTTTAATGGGAAGGTACAGCAGCACCTTATCCCCTGGTTTAAATTCCCGACTCTTAGCCTTCCTATCAAACACTGATTTTATTTTGCTCTGAGCATGGCTCAGTTGCTTTCTAGCTAGTTCGGTCGCCGGCAACCTCCGAACTCTAACTCTCTTATTTATTAATACTCCCTTGTCCACAGTTAACAAGGTAGTGCGAACTGCCAACAATTTTGGATCAGCCCCCTGCTCTAGAATTAACTCTTGTCTATTACAAGGTAAATCCCCTCTATCAAACACAACTGGTTCAATTCCCCTCTGCGGGAGATCAACAGGTTCCACCACATTTAATTTGTGAGTTGACTTATCTACCATTTTACTGATAACCTCATCCACTCCAATTTCATGGCTCACACATGTATCAGACAAATCACGAATATCCTCTGCGTCTTGTGCTAACCTACTGGCCATAGCCCTAGTTTTTACACACGCAGGATATTTAATCTCATCAACCTCACACTCTTCTATTGGTAACGTGCTGTCTTTAATTAACAGTTGGTCACATTTCGGCTGACAACACTGACTAGTCAAATCATTTCCCAACAAAACTCCTATGTTTTCAACAGGCAAGTCCTTCACAACACCCATAATGACTGGTCCCGTCACAAACTTCGAACACAAGAAAACCTTATGTAACCTGACAACCATATTTTCTCCAGTAACCGAGGTTAAAACCAAACTACGTCCTATGTCTGAATTTTCAATACCAGCTAAACACTCTTGCCTGATCAAACTCTGACTACACCCGGTATCTCTATAGATTGATATAGCCTTAGGACTCAATTCTTGTTTCACATCACAAACCATACCAGTGGACACATATGGATTTACTTTCTCTGCCATGGGACTAACCATTAACTCTCTCGCTAACGGAGCTGACCTCACTAAACCGACCACTTGCGCATTATCGCGTTTCCTTTTAAAACAGTCCCCGATAAGACGGTTATCCTTTTTACAGTAACTGCAATGTGGACGAAAGGTTCGTGCATTGGCTGATAATGCAGGCCTATCCTTACTTTGCCCACCAGGTACATTCCTTGCCTGACTAGCTGACCAACTAGATGACTCTCCCCGATAGTTACTTTCCCGGGAAAAACCTGGCTGAAATTTCTTCTTATCACCCTGTTGTACAGAGCTACCCTGTACTGCCTGAGCTTTGTGTATTAACACGTAATCATCTGCCACTATGCCTGCCTCCTCTATCTTTTTGACTTCACGATCCTCTAAGTGAATACGTAAGCTAACTGGTAATCCATTTTTAATGTCCTGTAAGATCAACAACTCCCGTAACTCGGTATATGACTCTACCTGATGAGACACCACCCATTTATCAAACATCCCTGCCTTCTTAGCCACAAACTCACTATAAGACTGACCCTGCGTTTTTCTCAACTCGCTATACCGTAAACGATAATCCTCAGGTCGTAATTCATAAGCCCTCAACACTGCAGACTTAACTAGGTCGTACTGACTTGCTCGCTCATCACTCATTGAATTATAAGCTATACTAGCCTTCCCCTTAAACTTAGACACGGCTAACAATGTCCACTTAGACTGCGGCCAATTTAGCTGCTTAGCGGCCCGTTCAAAAAGTTGAAAGAACATGTCTACCTCTGATCGTCAAATACAGGCACTGATCTATAAGCCTCCGACATGTTAAAACCATTTCCTGCCTCACGTCTAAGTTCTTCAGTATTCAACTTTAACTCATGTTCCACTTTTAATTTTTCTTACTGGAATTCTCTATCCCTCTCTTCTCTTTCTCTCTCTCTCTCTCTCTCTATCCCTCTCTCTATCTTCTCTATCCCTATCTTCTTTCTCTCTATCTCTATGTCTATCTTCTCTATCTCTCTCTTCTCTTTCTCTCTCTCTCTCTCTCTCTCTATCCCTATATTCTTTTTCTCTCTTTCTCTCTCTCTCTCTCTCTCTCTATCTTCTCTATCTCTCTCTATCTTCTCTATCTTTCTCTCTCTATCTAATGCACGTTCTTCTCTTTCGTACTCAATCTTTTTAAAAGCTAATTGTTGTTCCACACTTAACTCATTTATTTCTATCTCTGGAACAATCTCACTGTCTTCCATAACAGGATTATCACCAAAATCTTCCCGGATAAAGTTTGTTTTTTATTTAACGACGCCACTAGAGCACATTGATTTTTAATCTTATCATCGGCTATTGGACGTCAAACATATGGTCATTCTGACACTGTTTTTAGAGGAAACCCGCTGTCGCCACATAGGCTACTCTTCTTTACGACAGGCAGCAAGGGATCTTTTATTTGCGCTTCCCACAGGCAGGATAGCACAAACCATGGCCTTTGTTGAACCAGTTATGGATCACTGGTCGGTGCAATTGGTTTTACACCTACCCATTGAGCCTTGCGGAGCACTCACTCAGGGTTTGGAGTCGGTATCTGGATTAAAAATCCCATGCCTCGACTGGGATCCGAACCCAGTACCTACCAGCCTGTAGACCGATGGCCTGCCACGACGCCACCGAGGCCGGTCTTCCCGGATAATAATTGTCCTTATATCTCCTAAGGTTTTAGCTGATGTTAAATCAATTTCTCGCTCACCCGCGATTTCAACTAACTCGGCCTTACGTGCTCGCTTAATCTCCACTACACTGAGCGTAGGCCTATCCAGCAAATTCTTATCCATGTTTAGATATGACGCACTTATTATTAATTAATTTTCTAGTGAACAACGTGCTACTTCTGGTTAATTTGTAAAATTAATTTATAAAGCCCCCATTTACAAACAATACTTTTTTAAATATGCATGTCCCGTTTCAGATCCCGGACGAGCCCCCAATTTTCTACTCCTGTCACGGGGATTCTATAATTCCCGTAAATGAATAAAACACGATTATCAAAATCTCTCTCCTAACTGTATATCTATTAGATCTCTCTGTAACAGGCTGTTAAACCCTAGTATGGTTCGTCTCTAGGTATGATCAGAGATACGATCTTATATAAAGTATATATATTTATAGCACGTTTAGCTCACTAGAAACACAACAAAACACAATACACTTTGGAATCTGTATTAATCTACGCTGACAAATGTACAGCCGTAGTAGTAAATTAATAACAGCAATAATAACAACCCAGAACTGATCACTTAATTAGTTAATCTCTAGGTGTCTAGTTACACACTATGCGAATCACTTCACCGTTACACCACACCCACACGTGTGATAATTGAGAAACGCTTCTTGGGGAACTTAATTAATACAGGAATTACAGCTCTATTCCTAACGGGTTAATTTTTAATTAACCCTAACTACTCATTCAGTAACGTGTGATAATTTAGGAACGCTTCCAGGGGAACTTAATTAATAAAGGAATTTCAGCTCTATTCCTAACGGGTTAATTTTTAATTAACCCTAACTACTCATTCAGTAACCTTGTAACACAGAATTAATACTTATCACAATAAAGACAATAACCTACAGTTTACCCAGGTCGTCTAGGATGACTGGCTAAGCTTTATATTACCAAATACTCGTATAATGTTAGAACAAAAAGTCTACGATTTACTTCGTCAGATGACCGAAGACACTGTCTAAAGAATATTGGTATAATACAGTATTAAAATATTTAAAGTCACATCAATCACATCAAGGTTATACACAGAGCAGAAATGATATTTACCAAAGTCCAAACGGACTAACGTTCCCAGGAAGCTTCCTTTTCCGTTTCTCTCGATATCTCTAAAACACTAGCTATTTATTATAAATCAGGATTTTGCCTGGGGGTACAAGGCGGTACCTCACGTATCATCTCATATTCTACCTCTACTAGAGTCGGTATATTTCTCTCTGATCGTCAGTCTGGCTGTCGCCAACCGTAAGCAATCTCCTGGCCATAAACAGCACTACCGGAGATATTACGTAACTACTAGCCACATGGCCTCCGCACTTGGCTGGGTGTGTATTAGGCGTACCGATCGAGGACCGTCGCGCAGAAGTATTACGTAACAAGTTGCCCATCTGGGCTTAAGTGCAATGAAACTGCACACGGCCCTCTAACACAAGTAAAATCGCCACAGGCGAAAACAAATTTAAGAGCATGTAATGCAAACAAATAAAGTGATGATCAGCGTCAATATAAAAATTCAAGATTTAAACTAAAACACTGTAAAGAACTGTGCAAAAATACAAATATCACTGATAGATACTGACTTTTACTCATAATTTAAATTGTATCTTGAAGAAAACAAGGGGAGTTGTGCTGTATTGGACATTCTCAAAGAGAATGTTACACCCCTGCACCACGGTGAGGTTACAGCACGCGCAGGGGCCAGTGCCAAACATGCAACTGACTTGGCCAATAGAAAGCCAATAGCGAAGAGCGATCGATTGTAATAATTAAAACACTACAAGGAAGTCTTCTACGCCGTTTACAACCCCCCCCCCCCCCCTTGTCCCCTCCCCCCCCCCTCCCCGCTTCCTTGCCAGTGCCAAACATGCAACAGACTTGGCATCAGAAGGCCAATAGCGAAGAGCGATCGACTGCAATAAGTAAAACACTACAAGGAAGTCTTCTACACCGTCTACAACCCCTCTTGTCCCCTCCCCCTCCCCGCTTCCTTCGCCAGTGCCAAACATGCAACAGACTTGGCGTCAGAAATCCAAGAGCGAAGAGCGATCGATTGTAATAAAACATTTACAAGGAAGTCTGCACCTGTACATCAATACGTGATGATGACGTATCAAATCGATGAATTCACAGAACTGTTAACGCAGATGCCAGCTAGATGTGTGTGGATCATTGCTATTTTCTGTTTCGACCCGGGGTAACGGGAAATACTTGTGCGCTAATTAAAAACCTCTTGTCACGATATACTGGGAAAAATATCAGTGAAATCATCGTACGGATTGTCATAGATTTCTAAAAATACATATACGTACACGACCACCTTTGAGAATTGGGAAGGGTGGGACATGGGACGTATCCTGATGCGCGGGCAGTCTGGGATCGATCCTCATCCGTGGGCCCAATGGGCTATTTCTCATTCCAGTCAGTGCAGCACGATTGGTATATCAAAGGCCGTGGTATGTGCTATCCTGTCTGTGGGATGGTGCATATAAGATATGCCTCGCTACCGATGGAAAAATGCAGCGAGATTCTTCTCTAAGATAATATATCAGAATTAACATATGTTTGACACCCAATAGCTGATGTCGAATAAAGCAGTGGTGTCGTTAATCAAAACAAACTTTAAACTTTGGTTGCTGGGGGTGAAGGTAACCAGGTGGGAATAGAAATACACGAAACTGCTTAATCGTGCATATCACGTGCATTTAGATTTCGAAATACATTCACACATCAATCTTACTGAAAACAATACATATGTTTATGCATACGTACATACATGCATACTTAATTAATAATATCTAATCATATAGCAAGTACCGGGTACTTGGTAAACAAATCCATTTAGTTTTTATGATCGCTTACAATCTGACCCCGAACTTATAGGAAGGAAGGAAAATTATTTAACGTGTACATTCAGAGCAAGCTGTTGTAGCGCACGCCTGTTCTGGGCACAAGTGCCGGCCTCAGCCGGTTCCTCCGCCCAGGACAGGAAAGGGTTGGGGTGGGTGAAGGAGGGACCACCTGCACTGGCAGGTGCAAGGGAGCACCAGCAGTCCAACCGTAGTTGGTAACAGGCGGGGGTGGTACGGTGCTGTGTAATTTGGAATGTCCTGTAGGATTAAGCCAAAGGGAAATGAGTGTGCATTTTGATGAAGGAAGTTTGGCGCAATTTTGATGATCGTTCTAAAAATAAAAGGTTGGGAGCTACGTATAGGTTTGGAATTTAGTAGGCCGAGAGTAGCTCGTAGTTAAGACCTGCGGATGATGAGGTGTCTCCCTAAGTTGCCCGTAGGTCCCTTAGAAAGGGTCTGATCTCTTCTGATCGTGGCATGACAACCCAGGGGAGACTCGGCGCAATTGTGTATATATGTTACAATCAATGTGTAAAACCAGGCAATCTGTAGAATGCCTGAAAATTTCATGCAATCTGTAAAGTAACTGATTCACTCTGGCAATCTGTATATTGCCTAAATATTTCAGGCAATATGCACATTGCCTGACTTTTTAAGGTAATTTCTAGACACATTGCCTGAAATGAAAGATCCATCATTCATTGACAGCAATTGTTGTATCTTTTTCTCTCAACATGCCCCAGGACCCCCCTAAGCATCGTGTGAGGCACTTCGTGCCTCACCATAAGCCTAAACGACCCCCTCTCAAAATCCTGGCTACGGGCCTGCCACATGACACCTTGTTTTCATCAAATGTCTGTGATCTTAAGGTACCTTTCCAATGAAACTGGACTTTTAAATTATCCATAATTAGAATTAAGTTTTCAAAATAGGGATACAGTCATGCTACAAATACTTAATAGTCCATCACCGTAAAATAATGCAAGTTACAAGTATGCAGCTTATACTGTTCATATACTATATGCAAACTTATTCTAATCTCATTGCTTGAGGTTAAAAAGGCTTTAATATGCAGAACCAGTCAGAATACATGTATTTGATATGTCAAGAGAACAAAGCAGATGCAGGCAAACCTGCTGTAACGACCACCTGTATTAAGCAGCCACTTTCCTTAAAAGGCCACATTTTTATTCTTAAAAAACATCAGATTCTGTAGTAATATGAACTGACCTGCATTAAGCAGCCACCTATATTAAACAGCCACATGTGTTAAAATGCCACTTTGATACATGTCCTCCTGATGGTGAATGTTTAACACAGTTTGACTGTATATACACATTGCAGAATAAAGAACCAAAAGTGATCACTGCACAACTTTCCAAGTGTGACAGAACAATAAGCAAAGCTGACATCTCTCAGTCAAACCCCACTAACACCTGCAGATTGTCAACAAATGTCTGTGACTTGTATGTACATGGCAACACCCAGACATGTCAATATCAAATCTGCTCAACTTTAACATGTTGTAAAATGTCCTTTCCGGAACTTAAACATTGTGACATAAAATTACCACTGCATCAGTGAATGGATAGTTAATTTAAAATTAATTTAAATCATACATATAAGCATGTTTTATTTTTTTATTTTAGACATACAGTAATTCTCAATAATGCATCATATCTCACAACCCTTTTACAAAAATATATCAAACAAACTTCATATATATTATGAAATTGGTATAGAATTGTATTTTGTATCTATTCGAGTAAATATATTGATAATGTAATAAAAGCACTCTGCAATTTAAAAAAATATATATACATGTTAAAATTGAGTTTAGGAGGGGACATTGTATTTAACATGCAAAATCTTGTGTATTTACAGAACTACAATTCACACAAACACAATAATTATTCAAATTAGTTTTCACAGGCTATTATGCATGTGCTATATGATTAATGTTTTTTAACCTGCCTATATATATTTATTTGACCCATGCTTAGGAGGGGACATTTTTTAACGGACATTTTTAGGCTCTATGTTACAATAAATATCTCAAAGTAAATAACAAAGTTACCACGATTTTTGTTCTTGACTCAACTGTAGGTGTCTATTGTGGTTATAGTAATACAAAAATAATTGTTGTAAAATGTTATTTTAATTATTGATAGGTCAATGCTCATGACAGGATATCTTCAAAAAAGTTTAACGGAAAACAGGGTTAGTTCTTTAAAATACTGTAAATTTATAACACAACATCCAGTTTTTATATGGTTGGTAAAAACAATGTTTACCAGTAGTCTGGTATTCAAGTAAATAAAAATAAAAGTATCTATTTCACATTACATTATTATTAAAATAGTGATGAAATAATGCAAACGTGTTATTTTGATATATAAATATTCACTACTTGATGAAAAATTAAGTCATTTCAATAACGTTTGGTTTGTAGGTTGCTATACCATTCACACAGGCACATATATAATTTCAGCAGAACAGAGCTTTAAATTTTAAAGTTATGAAAAGTTTATTCCAATCAACGAGCGGTGCAACCTTTCCCGTGAATGTGAGATTTGGTTAAATACTTGAGGCATAAGAGAACAAACTGTTTTGTTTTTGCTACTGAACCAAAAACAAACTGACCATAACAAAATACTTTCCAAATTATAATCTAGAATTTATTTACATAAATATCCTGAAACTAGAAATTTTAGTATTTGTTGGGGGTTTTTTGCTTCTTTTTTTTTTTTTTGTGTTTACTTTTTAAAAAATATTTATTATTATTTTTTTTTTTTTTTTTTTTTTTTTTTTTTTTTGCCCAACTAGACTATTTTCGACAAATGTAGCAAAATCCTAACATTTTATTCTCTAGTGACTGTTAGCCGTATAACAGTTTATAATACTTTAATTTGGGGGGGGGGGGGGGGGGGGGGGGGGGGGGGGGGGTATGTTGACTACATTATGATAAATTCTAGCATGGCATTGAAAAAAGCCACACTGTTGGACTGAAAATATTAATACCAGATAGGTATTGTTTATGTAACTCTAATCATACATTGAACACGAAACAAGCCATGTGTGAATACGACATGTAATGCATCTCTTGAAATTAATGTAATTAGTGTTAAGTTAATTGGTGTTGTACCTATATTCACTTTAAACTATTAGTGTATTATAAGTGTACTTTTATATACACAAAGAAAAAAGAAAAACAGTTAAGCACCCCTAGATATAATTAGTACTGAAATAGCCCCATTCGTAAAAACTGCAAATGACGTGACGAATATGTCAGGAATGGTGTTCCATCGAAATAATAGGAGAGTACAATGACAACTGTGACGTCCCACAACAGAACGACATGCACGTGCATCATGCCACCCATGCTTTGCTCAAAATGCAGTATCAATACACTGCAATTGTTGACATTTTGACGTCACTGTCTTGCATTGTTAAAGTTTAATCGTTGAATATGGCACGTCGACGGTTATCAGAGGCCCAAAGATGGCGTATTATTGGTATGCATGCGACCGGCATGACCTTCAAAAGTATAGGACGTCAACTGGGGTAGCATTACACAGTAATCAGCAGACTGATACGAAAACACGGGCATACCGATGCTGTAAAGGATCTCCCACGGTCAGGGAGACTTCGCATGACGTCACAGCGTGAGGACAGAGCCCTGCTTCGGCTCGTACGTCGTTAACCCTTTGCTACGTCTCCTGTTCTGAAGACCCAATAGACGGATGTCAGCCAGAACAGTGAGGAATCGTGTGAAATTTGCGGGATTGAAGGCCAGAAGGGTCATCAAGCGTCCCTTTCTTGCTGATCATCATGAGAGACGTGGTTTTTGGCCCGGAGAGGTTGGAATCTGAGGTCCTGGCGAAGATTCCATTGGTCCGACGAAAGCCGGTTCCTGCTCCATGTCACAGATGGCCGATTGAGAGTTTGGAGGCCTAAAAATGCTGCCTACACACCCAGGAACATACGACCTACGACCCCGTATGGTGGAGGTCATCTTCATAAATCAAGGCTAATATTCGTTCCTCGTATTCAGCCTTGATACATGTCGTCAAGAAATCGTGCCACAAAATGCTTAAATTTCATTGGATGCGATGAGATCTGATTGCAACGTTATGTAAACTCCATGTTGGCGGGCGAACACTGATATTGCTTTCAAGATTGTCACATGTTACCGATGCTGTAATTGGTCAGCGATGTCATCGTGTAAGGGACATAATCGGTGTTACAACTTTTCTTCCAATAGAGGGCGCTAGTAGTGGATATCAGTAATCTTGACTACATGTATCAAGGCTGAATACGAGGAACGAATATTAGCCTTGATTTATGAAGATGGGTGGAGGTTCAGTAATGGTTTGGGGTTGCCTATCACATGATTGTAAGCTGGATCTTGTCACCATCCAAGGCAACCACAATGGTGATCGGTACATTCGTAACGTCCTGCAACCAGTTGTTTTGCCGCATTTTGACAACCATCCACTTTATGTTACCATAACTTTAATAATTTTGTTCGGGTTGGGTTGGTTTTTTTTGTATTATTTCATTGAAATAATTTATTAAAAAATAATTATGTTGACAAATTTGGTTGAGTTTACACTACTCTGCAAACGAACAATTTGTGGTTTTAAACACTATTTCTTCATATTAAATCGCGATAACAAACATTGAATTGAACCGGAAGTAAACAGCGAAGAATGGAACGTGGGGTTTTACAAATTAAAACTTTATTAAATGCTGTTACCGTTTTTTATTGCAAACACTCAAGTATTATCAGTCAAATATGTACCGATTTTAATGGTTTTGGCATGGTGGATATATGATAGAAAGTTGTAAGAATGGTAGGGAGTAGCCTACATGGTTGGGGAAAACCCACGATATGTGACGATATGACTGAACATCATTTTGTTGTTGTTCTTTTTTTTTCTTCCATTTTTCTTTTTTAACCACCAATTGCGGAATTTCGTAGATTTTTATTATTTACTTTAATTTTTAGCCGTTATACTCTTCAGTCACATACATGCTCACAATTAGGTCGGGAATAATATAATGGGTATACCGATCGGTGTGTTACGACAATACAAATTTAGAAACCGGAATGGTGTATAGTGCACGAGCGCCACCTGTCGGAAAGTGTCTGATTGTTCGCCATTGTGTGTGTCTAGGAGGTAAGGTCGGCGAATCCTGGTGTTTCTCTGGGTTCCGTCTCTTGGCGCTATCTGCTCCATATGTTGTACTTCTCTTCTATCTCTCCCGTTCTTGTGCCCTTGGTGCCTCCGCCAGCAGCAAGGAATTTGGGGTTTGGATAGAGGGAGCCGGTATTCTTTTGTCCAGCTCCCTCAAGGTGCATTACAATTGTGTACTCGGAGCCGGTTTTCTTTTACCCTACTCCATATTAAATACGTACTGGGTCATTATTGTTTTAGTATGTGGGCGGATGCACTGTTATTAGACCAATGCAGCCTATGTAGAGATGATGCAGATTACGTGCATGCCGTGTGTTTGTTGTCCCTAGTTGGTGTTAAGGTTGTTCCTAATGTCTTAAATCCCTATTCTATGGACCGGCCTCGGTGGCGTCGTGGTAGGTCATCGGTGTACAGGCTGGTAGGTACTGGGTTCGGATACCAGTCGAGGCATGGGATGTTTAATCCAGATACCGACTCCAAACCCTGAGTGAGTGCTCCGCAAGGCTCAATGGGTAGGTGTAAACCACTTGCACCGACCAGTGATCCATAACTGGTTCAACAAAGGCCATGGGTTGTGCTATCCTGCCTGTGGGAAGCGCAAATAAAAGATCCCTTGCTGCTAATAGAAAGAGTAGCCCATGTAGTGGCGACGGCGGATTTCCTCTCAAAATCTGTGTGGTCCTTAACCATATGTCTGACGCCATATAACCGTAAATAAAATGTGTTGAGTGCATCGTTAAATAAAACATTTCTCTCTTTCTTTATTCTATGGATATCCAACGGCTTTCAAAGCCACCCCTCCCCACCCTATCCTTTGCTTATAATGAAAGACAAGGAGAAGGGGGGGGGGGGGGTATACTAACCTAGCTAGCTAATTTGAAGGGTATACTTATAGTGTTCGTTTTGGTTAAAATATGCTAAGCGTTACATATAATACAATTTTAGGTAGCAGTCATGTTTATGTCATAATACGTAAATCCTGTACCGTCTTAAGTTTGTTGTGGACCCCCACCCAGGTACCCCGGCTAGTGATGCTGTAAACGTGGAGTCAAGATTAGAAAATTTTGCCCGCCCTAGTACTATTAGTAATTAATTATCGGTTTTCCTTTCAAACACTTTCATTCAGAGAAAAGATAATATAACTTACTTATTTTGACGCTGTTGGTTTTTTCCCGATCTGGTTATTCAGGAACGCATGTTATGACTCACCTTGTGGTTTTAGCTGGAATAAGCATGATCTTACATACCAAAATAAAGTGCAGAGTGCTACAGTGAAAAACACGTGAAATCATGAAGAAACCTTTATTTGTAGGTAATTGGGGAGGTAATTAGGGAGGGGGATTAGCTATATGTTTGGCTAAACCATTGAGGCCAATGGTTGTTTGCTAATTTCGATCCCTATCGGGGTTATAAGAGGATGATGGCGAAGCAGTTACGTAAGGCGACTTCATCCACTCTTTATAAAGGCCACCAAAACATTAGGAAGTGGTATGTCCAATTGCCCCTCCTGCCCCGGAACCACCCACTGGCTATGTCAGAGGCTGGATCCGTGATCAGCGTGCCTGAACCTTCATTGGATATGGGCAGGTAAATAGAGTTCCCATTCCCCATGTCCAGTTGCTATTAAGGTTTCTATGTGCTAGAAATAAAGGGTAAACAACATGATTAGTGCATATATAATAATAATAATAATAATAATAATGCATGAATAAACATTAATGGCCAGTATTAAACATTTATTACATATATACATTAGGTAAGATGTCCACTGGTCTCACTGTCAATATTTTGGGGAGTTTTATGTCAGGAGCCCGTGATGATCCGCCGGGTATTACGCCCCACCACCCCTCGTGTGGAGTGCATAATCGACGGCCGAGTGCTAAGGATCGCTGCTCCAACGGTGGGAGGCAGGCTGAGCGGGACCCGCCGTTGTGTTTTAATATTTAGAGTTAAGTTAGGGTTAGATTGAGTGCTTCCGGGTCCCGTCCCTCCCCCTGCTCCCAAGTTGGAGTGCATAATCATCGGTCGAGTGCTTAGGGTCACTGCTCCGTGGATGGAGCAATCGGGAAGAGCGAGGCCCATGGCATTCCTATCCCAGTTTAGGCATGAGGCCAGCCCGCACAGCCCCCCCCCCCCTCCCCCGGCAATGCATATCTCCTAGGTGGGTTCTTTAGTGGGGGCTGTTGCTAGGGGGCCGTGGCGTGCCAACTCCAACGGTTGAGTTTATATGGTGTTTAAGGTGGGCCGTCCAAATTGGGGGGGGGGGGGGGGGGGGTGTACGAGTGCAGGGGAGGGCCAAAGGCCACCATGTTCTAGTCGCGAGTGCATAATCCGTAAGTGCCCGAGCTTAGACTCTAAAAGTTTTAGAAGCACCAGGCCAGGTCCAGCCGATATAATAAGATGGGTTTTCTCTACTAAAAAACAAATTGAGACACTTCGCCTTCTAACTATTGTATTGCTATTTAGTATTGCTCTGCTGTAAAGTGACTAATATCAAATATCAAATAAAATTTCTTGTTTGGAATATCAGTGTCTGTATATGCCTAATGTGTTTGCGGTTGTGTGTGTTTGTAGTAGTCTGTTTTTTATTTTCCTTTTTAATATATGTTTGTTTTTGTGTGTTGTTTCGTACGTACTAAATTATTGGTAGGTTAAATCCTGTTTGGGCTACTACAAACATTAGGACAACAACAAACATCTTGTTTATACAGATACTGATATTCTAAACAAGAAAATATCTTTAATATGTAATTTTAGTCACCAAAAAGGCTTTGTCAGTTGCAGGAATTTTACAATGAAAGCAAACTCGGGACAGTACCTTTAACAGGGTCGTACCCTCCGGGGGGTGGGCAGGGGGGAGCAGTTGCCCTCCTGAGAATCTCACTTTGTTTTACTCCAGAAATAGCATACACATCTCAGGGTTTCATTTGTTTATAAAAAATAGTGCCCCCTCCCCTAGGATTTTCATCAGGGTACGGCCCTGTTTAAACGAACTGATTTTTTTTTCTTCTGACTTGTCTCTGTTATAGCCTACTGGATTAAATTGCGACATTTGTGGGCAATACATAGGTCATCTCATAGGGCGATAATTGTGCCAAATAAACCTTTAATTTCCTAAGCGAAACCTACATTATATATAGGTTCCGTCTTCGAAAGACAAAACGCACAGTTGAAAAAAGGTTTGTTAAAGTGTTTTTTGTTTAAATACACCACTAGAGCACCTTGATTTATTAATCATCGCTTATTTGATGTCAAACATTTGGTAATTTTGGCAAATAATCTTAGAGAGGACACCCGCTACATTTCCCCCCATTAATACACCACCTCACATCACAGACATGATAACACGTACCACGGCCTTTGATACATCAGTCTTGGTGCACTGGCTAGAACGATAGGCCCACTGACAAGGGTTGATCCCAGACCGACAGCGCATCAGGCGAGCGTATTACTACTGGGCTACGTCCCTCCTCTTTTTAACTGTTCTCTGCCATAGCCTACATTTAGTATACAGTCGAGACTGGTCTAACGGCCACCTATATATAACGGCGACTTTTGCCGGGTCCCTTTGGTTGACCGTTATATATAGGTTCGTCTGTATATATATATATATATATATATATATATATATATATATATATATATATATATATATATATATATATATATATACGCCTGCTCCAAGAGCAACTTGGAAATTTCGATATGAAACTTATATTGCTAATACATGATGTAACTTCCGCAGGTAGAAGGATAAAACATGCCAACACATGGTTTAAGTTCCGCAGTTAAAAGAATAAGACATACCAACACGTAATTGAAAGTACAAAAGGATAGTAGTATGGCAATAACGAAACATTTCGTTACATACCTTTCTGCTTTCGGTGGATAGATAATGAGTTTTTTCTTTGTATTTTTCTTTTGTTTTTTGTTTGTTTGCTTGGATTTTATTGTTGTTTTGTAGTTTAACATAGTACACAACGCGCATAGCAAAACAGAAACATAATTTGTTTCTTTTAAAGCGAAATAATTAATCATATATTTTCCTAATTATTAGTTCATCATTACTTCTTAATAAGACTTAGACTGTTCCTTTTTTTCATGTTAAGAAAACATAAATAATCTACTTTTGCTATTTTAAAGTAAGTTTGTTTTATTTAACGACACCACTAGAGCACATTGATTAATGACTCATCGGCTATTGGATGTCTAACATTTGGTAATTCTGACAAGTAGTCTTAGTCTACAGAAAACCCTTTACATTTGTTTTAATCTAAGAAATCTTATAAAATGACACGTAGTCATCAGAGGAAACCCGCTACATTTGTCCTAATGCAGCAAGGATTTTTATACGCACTTTCCCACAAAAAGGAAAGTACATACCACGGCCTCTGACCAGTTGTGGTGAACTGGTTGGAACGAGAAAAAAACAATCAGTTGAATAGATCCACCGAGGTGGTTCGATCCTACGACGCAAGCACCTAAATCAATCACACAGCCGCTGTTTGAAACGTGGCGTTATAGTAAATATTGATATTTAAAGGAGGCGTTATGGTAAATATTGATAATTAAAGAAGGGGTTATGGTAAATATTGATATTTAAACGAGGCGTTATGTTAAATATTGATATTTAAAGGAGGCGTTGTTAAATGTTGATATTTAAAGAAGACGTTATGGTAAATATTAAGGCGTTATGTTAAATATTTATTTTTAAAGAAGGCGTTATGGTAAATTTTGATATTTAAAGGAGGCGTTATGGTAAATATTAATATTTAAAAGAGGCGTTATGGTAGATGTTTGGTGTCCCTGCATAACTAGCAATTTGACAATACTATTATTTATTTATCTGGGGCAAGTTAAATAATATGTTTTACATTTATCACTAACACTGATTGTTGTATCTGAAATATACCTAACAACAAAAGAAACGCGAATTAAATCTTGTAATTACACTTTTTATGAAGGCATTAGAGTAGATCTTTTTTTAAAAGGCAGTAGCTTCTGTAGTAAACTTTAATAACATTTCAGATAAAGAAAAAATTACATTATTTTTAAGCCACACGATTATTGTTTTAAAAAAACCAGCCATTTTCTTATACGTAACCAATTTCTTTTCTTTTCTTTTTGCTTTCTTTTTTTTTTTACACATTTTGTATTTTACATCTATACTCAATAACCGTTTAAATATATTTATTGAAGAAAATAATATCATGAGTGAAGTCCAGGCTGCTTTTCGTAAAGGCTACTCCACAACAGACCACATATTCACCTTACATAATTTGATAGATATCTTGAATAAAAGAAAAAAGAAGTTGTACTGCGCGTTTGTTGATTTTCAGAAAGCTTTCGACATGGTTTCACGAACTAGCCTATGGCAAAAGTTATTATATAATAATATAAACGGCAAATTCTTTAGAATCATACACCAGATGTACCAAGGCCTTAAATCACTTATATATGTAAACAACCAACACTCCGGGCTATTTCCATGCAACAACGGTATCCGGCAAGGCGAAAATTTATCACCTGTTTTATTTTCTTTATATTTAAATGATTTAGAAGACTACTTATTCAATCATGGATGTGAAGGGCTTTCCCCTATCCCAGATAATCCCGAAAACCCAATTGACGTTGGTCTTCAACTTATCTGTCTGCTATATGCTGATGATACAGCCCTCTTAGCAACAACTGCATCTGACCTACAGCATACGTTACACACCTTTTATGAATATTGCAAGACATGGAAACTTAAAATTAATATCACTAAAACGAAGGTAATTATTTTTAACGGTACAGCTAAAGACTACAGACATATTTTCAAGATAGGAAACACTGCTTTAGAAAACATCAAAGAGTATAAATATCTAGGAATTACATTTACTAATAAAAATAACTTCCGAATTACAAAGATGAGACTTAAACAACAAGCTACCAAAGCAATGTATTTTGTACTTGAAAAAGCCAAAGAACATTTTCTGTCAATCGACTGTAAACTTAAAATGTTCGACTCGATGATCCTTCCAGTTTTACTACATGGGTGCGAAATTTGGGGACATGAGAAAACTGATATCTTAAACGCTGTCCAAATACATTTTTTCAGACATATTTTACCAGTAAAAAAATCGACACCACTATTTATGTTATATGGAGAGCTGGGGAGAATGCCTATCGAGCTAACTATATACAGACGAATGGTCTGTTACTGGGCACGAATTGTATCGGGGAAACAATCTAAACTATCTTTCTTATTATATAGAGCAATGTTATTAGACCATCTTAGCAATAATACCAATTATAGCTGGATCACTACAGTAAAAAATATCCTGAATAATTTAGGAATGAGCGATGTCTGGCTTTCCCAATCTTTTGTATCAGTTAAGGTCCTCTCTCAACAAATATAAAATAGACAATATGACCAGTATTTACAAATATGGAGTAACGAAATAGAACTCTCATCGAAAGGCACTACATACAGATATTACAAGGAACACCTCAGTCTAGAAAAATATTTTACTATTATCCCTGAAAAGATGTGGACAATTATTTTGAAATTCAGATTATCTAATCACTATTTGCCTATTGAAACTGGACGCTGGAATAACATACCTAAGAAAGACAGGCTTTGTAACCTATGTGATGAAATAGACATTGGTGACGAATACCATTATATTTCCGTCTGTAAATATTTTCATGATTCCAGGGTCCAATTTCTACATCCATATTATTATACACGACCAAACACTTTCAAATTCAAACAAGTCATGAACAGTAAACGAATCAATGTATTAAAGAATTTATCAAAATTAATAAATGTTATTACTAATATCTTTAAACGCTCAAAATGCAACCAAACTAACAGTATTTAAGGATTGTACTGTTTATACTGGAAAATAACTTATTTACTGCATATATTGTCAACCACCATCTTGTCATGTGTATATTGTGAAGTGAATGTGTGTACATATATACATTTATATTGTAAATCCCAAATTCTTCATGTATATATATATATGTTCCTTTATATTATGTAGCCCTCCTATGCCGTTGCTGAACGGCCAGAGTGTAAATAAATTCTGTTCTGTTCTGTAATACATATTTTATGGCTTTCAGTTTTACTTTTTGTTAAAACAATACTTTTAAAATATTTTGATAGTCTTGTAATAGTTTTAAAGTCTCTCATAACTCCGTATGAGTGGCTTGTGTGTTTGTATTGCTGTATTATTGTACTATTACTGGGTTGTTGTTTTTTTCATTTTAATCTGTACACAAGGTGAGACGTAAATAAGGAATGTGTCTGTCTGTCTGTCTGTCTGTCTGTCTGTATGTCTGTCTGTACTGTCAATTATTAAATACCTGCGTTTAAGAAAAACATGCTTCGTAAATTCGGCCCAATACGTTTAATTAACACTAACTGAGATTTAATCTGAATAATTTAAAATAAATTAAAGAATGTTAGCGTTTCTTTTTCTTGTTCAGTATAAATCGTAAATATATCTTGACATGTTTAGTGTATATTTATAAATGATGATATTCTCTTTGATCCAACGAAATTATCTCTGACCTCTGTGAAAATAAATGTGTTTGGAAGAATAATTCTCCAACATCACAGCTCTGTGTTTTATTTGTTTAGTTTCATAACGTCGATGGTATTGATTGTATGGTTCGTGTTTTAATATTCCAGTACCACTGTTTCACACCCAGTTTTGTTCCTGCCGGGGTTTGTTTTAACATTCAGGTTGTTGTTTTTCTTGTTGTTTGTTTGTTTGTTTGTTTGTTTCTTGTTAGTATTGGGTTGGGTTTTTTTTTATCGCTCATTCGTTCGTACATTCTTCCATCGATCTACCAATTAATTTTTTCACTAATCCATCCATTCATTTATTCATCCATCCATCATTCCATTCATCCTTTCATTTATTCATCCATCCATCCATTCATTTATTCATCCATCCAATCATCCATCTATCTATCAATGCATAAATTAATTCATCCATCCATCTATCCATACATCCATTCATTCATCCATTCATTCATCCATTATTTCTTTCATCCATTGATTGATTCGTGTAGTTGTTCAGTTATTCATGACTCTCCAATTAATATATCAATATAGTATTTTTCTAACTTCCGGTACGTCACTTTTATGACTAAAAATGCGCAGGTGTTAAGAAAACTTTTCTTTCCTTTTATGACTAAGTAAAGTTAAACTTTGTATTGTTTAACGACACATTCGAACTCATCGATTTATTAATCATCAGCTGATAGTAGTCTTAGCCTACAGAAAACCCTCTACATTTGTTTTAACATAAGGAATCTTATAAAATGTACTTTTCCACACACACGGAACAGAACATACCATGGCCTTTGATATATCAGTCGTGAGGCACAGGTTGGAACGTGAAAAATATCAAAGAATAGGTCCACAGAGGGGGTTCGATGTTGCGACAAACGTTCCTTTCCTTTTTATGACTAAGTAAAGTTGAAGTTTGTTTTGTTTAACGTCACACTAGATCACATTGATCGGTTGTGGGATGTTAAACATTAGAAAATTCTGGCATGTAGTGTTAGAGAAAAACTTTAAACAAATTTCCAAGAAATCTTTTAAATGTATTTTTCCACACACAGAAAAAACACAAATCACGGCTTTTAGTATATCAGTCGCACTGGCTGGAACGTGGGGAAAAAAACACAGAGAGTGGGTCGATGTTTCGATCCAGCTATCTCAGATGACTAAGTTATGGGTGGGTGGAAGTGTGTGTGTGTAGGGGGGGGGGGGGGGCATATATACGGCAACGCCATTATTTATAGACTTCACTTGTTTTTAACGTTAACGTTTTCTCTTCATATTTTGTAACATTATTTTGTAACATAGTATTTCATTGTGAATGAAAGGAATATAACTGTGTGTTTGTGTGTGTGTTTACGTAGTGGCGTTTCATTGTGAATGTGAATCGACAAAACCCTGAGTGAGTGCTCCGCAAGGCTCAATACTGGCCATGGTGTGCTATCCTGCCTGTTGTGTGTGTTTCCTCTAAAAACAGTGTCAGAATGAAGTTTGACGTCCAATGTGATAAATACAAGCATTACAAATAAATACAAGGATTTATAAGTTCATATTCCAAACTGCATAAAGTCCTTTCAGAAAGTATTCTGAGTAAATTTGACCTTTTCAAAACGAAATTAAATATTAATAATTCTCAGTAGAAGCATAACATAACACATAATATAATATACATTATTATACTACAAATACACAATACAGTAGTGTCGACTTCTGATAAGTCTATACCTGCACGAGTTACGTCCCATGAAACTTCTTTCTTATATATATTTGTTTTCTTTATCTCAATAGCTTATGGTGGATCCATTCAGCTTATTATTTTCTCTCGTTCCTCGCGGATTTCCTCTGATGATCTTAGAGTCAGAATTATCAAATGTTTGACATCCAATAGCCGATGATTAATAAATCAATGCGCTCCAGTACTCTAAACTTTAACTTTAGGGTAGGCCTACAAGATCAACTAGATAAACCGTAAGCTTTACTTCCGACAAGTAATTTTTTTATGAGTAACCTGCTACATTCATTTATGTTTTCTCCAGTGAATAAGTAGGCAGCGATCAGATTTATCCGTTTCATTCCGGTACTGATTTTGCTTGATCATGTAGTGGACAATAGATGCGGAAAGACATTCCCGAAGTGTGACGGGGTGGTTCCTGACCTTGGAATTCATCATCTGTTCATATATATATATATATCTATATCTATATATATATATATATATATATATATATATATATATATATATATATATATATATATAATTACAAAATTTCCTTCTGTAACACTGTTATTCAACTAGTGACACATATATCCGTTAACGGTCCGTTTATCGCATCCATTTGTCGTCTGTAAAACATATCCGATAACGGATGATTTCGAGCCAATGGGTTTTAATGAAAGAAAGAAAGACATGTTTTATTTAACGACGCACTCAACACATTTTATTTACGGTTATATGGCGTCAGACATATGGTTACAGTTCATTCAGATATTGAGAGAGGAAACCTGCTGTCGCCACTTCATGGGCTACTCTTTTCGATTAGCAGCAAGGGATCTTTTATATGCACCATCCCATAGACAGGATAGAACATACCACGGCCTTTGATGTACCAGTCGTGGTGCACTGGCTGAAACGAGAAATAGCCCAATGGGCCACCCTACGGGGATCGATCCCAAACCAATCGCATATTAAGTGAGCGCTTTACCACTGGGCTACATCTCGCCCCCACAGTTGAAAATACACACGGATAGAACATACAATGCTCTTGTTAGCAAACAGTTCATTACTTACGTTTCTGCTTTCGGTAAATAGGTGTAAGTTAATTGGCCTCGGTGGTGTTGTGGTTAAGACATCGGACATAAGGCTAGTAGGTACTGGGTTCGCAGCCCGGGACCGCATGTCAAATATTTAATCAAAGAAACATCCTCTACATGTTTCCATTAGTAGCAAGTGATCTTTTATATACACCACCTCACATCACAGACATGATAACACGTACCACGGCCTTTGATACATCAGTCTTGGTGCACTGGCTAGAACGATAGGCCCACTGACAAAGGTTGATCCCAGACCGACAGCGCATCAGGCGAGCGTATTACTACTGAGCTACGTCCCTCTTTTTAACTGTTCTCTGCCATAGTCTACATTTAGTATACAGTCGAGGCTGGTCTAACGGCCACCTATATATAACAGCGACGTTTGCCAGGTTCCTTTGGTTGACCGTTAGACACAGGTTCGTCTGTATATATATATATATATATATATATATATATATATATATATATATATATATATATATATATATAATACGCCTGCTCCAAGAGCAACTTGGAAATTTCGATATGAAACTTATATTGCTAATACATGATGTAACTTCCGCAGGTAGAAGGATAAAACATGCCAACACATGGTTTAAGTTCCGCAGTTAAAAGAATAAAACATACCAACACGTAATTGAAAGTACAAAAGGATAGTAGTATGGCAATAACGAAACATTTCATTACATACCTTTCTGCTTTCGGTGGATAGATAATGAGTTTTTTCTTTGTATTTTTCTTTTGTTTTTTGTTTGTTTGCTTGGATTTTATTGTTGTTTTGTAGTTTAACATAGTACACAACGCGCATAGGAAAACAGAAACATAATTTGTTTCTTTTAAAGCGAAATAATTAATCATATATTTTCCTAATTATTAGTTCATCATTACTTCGTAATAAGACTTAGACTGTTCCTTTTTTCATGTTAAGAAAACATAAATAATCTACTTTTGCTATTTTAAAGGAAGTTTGTTTTGTTTAACGACACCACTATAGCACATTGATTAATGACTCATCGGCTATTGGATGTCTAACATTTGGTAATTCTGACAAGTAGTCTTAGTCTACAGAAAACCCTTTACATTTGTTTTAATCTAAGGAATCTTATAAAATGACACGTAGTCATCAGAGGAAACCCGCTACATTTGTCCTAATGCAGCAAGGATTTTTATACGCACTTTCCCACATAAAGGAAAGTACATACCACAGCCTCTGACCAGTTGTGGTGAACTGGTTGGAACGAGAGAAAAAAACAATCAGTTGAATGGATCCACCGAGGTGGTTCGATCCTACGACGCAAGCACCTAAATCAAGCACTCAGCTGCTGTTTTAAACGAGGCGTTATGGTAAATATTGATAATTAAAGAAGGGGTTATGGTAAATATTGATATTTAAACGAGGCGTTATGGTAAATATTGATAATTAAAGAAGGGGTTATGGTAAATATTGATATTTAAACGAGGCGTTATGGTAAATATTGATAATTAAAGAAGGGGTTATGGTAAATATTGATATTTAAACGAGGCGTTATGGTAAATATTGATATTTAAACGAGGCGTTATGGTAAATATTGATATTTAAACGAGGCGTTATGGTAAATATTGATATTTAAAGAAGGCGTTATGTTAAATATTGATATTTAAAGGAGGGGTTATGGTAAAAATTGATATTTAAAGGAGAGGTTATGGTTAATATTAATATTTAAAGGAGGCGTTATGGTAGATATTTGGTGTCCCTGCATAACTAGCACTTTCACAATACTATTATTTATTGATCTATAAATGCAAGTTAAATAATATGTTTTACATATATCACTAACGCTGATTGTTGTATCTGAAATACACCTAACAACAAAAGAAACGCGAATTAAATATTGTAGTTACACTCTTTATGAAGGCATTAGAGTAGATCTTTTTTTAAAAGGCAGTAGCTTCTGTAGTAAACTTTAATAACATTTTAGATAAAGAAAAAATGACATTACTTTTAAGCCACTCGGTTATTGTTAAAACAAAACCCAGCCAAAAGTTGCCATTTTATTATACGTCACCAATTTCTTTTTTTTTTTTTTCTTTTTTTTTTCTTCTTTTTTTTACATATTTTACACATTTTGTAATACATATTTTATGGCTTTCAGTTTTACTTTTTGTTAAAACAATACTTTTAAAATATTTTGATAGTCTTGTAATAGTTTTAAAGTCTCTCATAACTCCGTATGAGTGGCTTGTGTGTTTGTATTACTGTATTATTGTACTATTACTGTGGGGGTTTTTTTTTTCATTTTAATCTGTACACAAGTTGATACGTAAATAAAGAATGTGTCTGTCTGTCTGTCTGTCTGTCTGTATTGTCAATTATTAAATACCTGCGTTTAAGAAAAACATGCTTCGTAAATTCGGCCCAATACGTTTAATTGACACTAACTGAGATTTAATCTGAATAATTTAAAATAAATTAAAGAATGTTAGCGTTTCTTTTTCTTGTTCAGTATAAATCGTAAATATATCTTGACATTTTTAGTGTATATTTATAAATGATGATATTCTCTTTGATCCAACGAAATTATCTCTGACCTCTGTGAAAATAAATGTGTTTGGAAGAATAATTCTCCAACGTCACAGCTCTGTGTTTTATTTGTTTAGTTTCATAACGTCGATGTATTGATTGTATGGTTCGTGTTTTAATATTCCAGTACCACTGTTTCACACTCAGTTTTGTTCCTGCCGGGGTTTGTTTTAACATTCAGGTTGTTGTTTTTCTTGTTGTTTGTTTGTTTGTTTGTTTGTTGTTGTTATTGGGTTGGGTTTTTTATCGCTCATTCGTTCGTACATTCTTCCATCGATCTACCAATTAATTTTTTCACTAATCCATCCATTCATTTATTCATCCATCCATCATTCCATTCATCCTTTCATTTATTCATCCATCCATCCATTCATTAATTCATTTATTCATCCATCCAATCATCCATTCATCCATCTATCTATCAATGCATTAATTAATTCACCCATTCATCTATCCATCCATTCATTTATTCATTCATTCATCCATTATTTCTTTCATCCATCGATTGATTCGTTTAGTTGTTTAGTTATTCATGACTCTCCAATTAATATATCAGTATAGTATTTTTCTAACTTCCGGTACGTCACTTTTATGACTAAAAAATGCGCAGGTGTTAAGAAAAAATTCATTTCCTTTTATGACTAAGTAAAGTTAAACTTTGTATTGTTTAACAACACATTCGAACTCATCGATTTATTAATCATCGGCTGATAGTAGTCTTAGCCTACAGGAAACCCTCTACATTTGTTTTAACATAAGGAATCTTATAAAATGTACTTTTCCACACACACAAAACAGAACATACCATGGCCTTTGATATATCAGTCGTGATGCACTGGTTGGAACGTGAACAATATCAAAGAATAGGTTCACAGAGGGGGTTCGCGTTACTAAAAACTTTCCTTTCCTTTTTATGGCTAAGTAAAGTTGAAATTTGTTTTGTTTAACGTCACACTAGATCACATTGATCGGCTGTGGCATGTCAAACATTTGAACATTCTGACATGTAGTGTTAGAGAAAACTCTAAACAAATTTCCAAGAAATCTTTTAAATGTACTTTTCCACACACAGAAAACCCCCACAAATCACGGCCTTTAGTATATCAATCGCACCGGCTGGAACGTGAAAACCCCCCAGGGAGAGTGGGTCCCAGAGAGAGTGGGTCCTCCGAGGAGGGTCGATGTTTCGATGCAGCTATCTCAGGTGAATAAGTTATGGGTTGGGGTGGGAGGGGGGAGCGGGATATATACGGCAACGCCATTATTTATAGACTTCATTTGTTTTTGACGTTAACGTTTTCTCTTCATATTTTGTAACATTATTATTGTGGAAAGGAATATCACGTAGTACGTTTCATTGTGAATGTGAAATACAATATTGTTAACTGTGTGTTTGTGTGTGTGTTTAAGTGTGTAATACAAGCATTACAAATAAATACAAGGATTGATAAGTTCATATTCCAAACTGCATAAAGTCCTTTCAGAAAGTATTCTGAGTAAATTTGACCTTTTCAAAACGAAATTAAATATTAACAATTCTCAGTAGAAGCATAACATAACACATAATATAACATATATTATTATACTACAAATACACACTACAGTTTTGTCGACTTCTGATAAGTCTATACCTGCACGAGTTACGTCCCATGACACTTCTTTCTTATATATTTCTGTTTTCTTTTATCTCAATAGCTTATGGTGGATCCATTCTGCTTATTATTCTCTCTCGTTCCAACAAGTGCACCACAACTGGACAAAGGCCGTGGTATGTGTTATCCTGTCTGTGGGAAAGTGCATATAAAAGATCTCTTGCTGCATTAGGAAACAATGTAGCGGGTTTCCTCTGATGATTTAAGGGTCAAAATTATCAAATGTTTGACATCCAATAGCAGATGCGCTCCAGTACTTTATACTTTAACTTTAGGGTAGACCTACAAGATCAACTAGGTAAGCCGTAAGCTTTACTTCCGAAAAGTAATTTTTTTATGAATAACCTACTACATTCATTTATGTTTTCTCCAGTGAATAAGTAGGCAGCGATCAGATTTATCCGTTTCATTCCGGTACTGATTTTGCTTGATCATGTAGTGGACAATAGATGCGGAAAGACATTCCCGAAGTGTGACGGGGTGGTTCCTGACCTTGGCATTCATCATCTGTTCATATATATATATATATATATATATATATATATATATATATATGTAATACAAAATTTACTTCTGTAACACATTTAACTAGTGACACATATATCCGTTAACGGTCCGTTTATCACATCCATTTGTCGTCTGTAAAACATATCCGATAACGGATGATTTCGAGCCAATGGGTTTTAATGAAAGAAAGAAAGAAATATTTTGTTTAACGACGCACTCAACACATTTTATTTACGGTTATATGGCGTCAGACATATGGTTACGGTTCATTCAGATATTGAGAGAGGAAACCTGCTGTCGCCACTTCATGGGCTACTCTTTTCGATTAGCAGCAAGGGATCTTTTATATGCACCATCCCTCAGACAGGCTAGCACATACCACGGCCTTTGATGCACCAGTCGTGGCGCACTGGCTGGAACGAGAAATAGCCCAATGGGCCCACTGACGGGGATCGATCCCAAACCGACAGCGCTTTGCCACTGGGCTACGAATTTTTAATGAAAGCCGACAAGAATTTCCAAATGTATTCATTTGATTATCATGTGGACATTGCATTACAATTAATCTGGGGTGGGGGCATTTGCCCTTTCTTCCATTCCCCAACTTCCGATGCCTGTGATGATGTGTGATGATGAGCTTCTATGGTTGACCAATGACTATAAGCCTTACCGATTTATGTGCGAGATAAATACGAAATCAAAATTGTATGCATTGTCTTTTACTGACGAAAAGTAATAATGTATAGGTTAAAACATATGTTGTTGGGTAAACATGGTATTGCAAAGTTCGAAGTATAACAAACATTAAACTAATAATTTGCTACTGTCATGTAAACTAAATGGAGGATGCTGTAGGTACTAACGCCCCCGACCAACCCCCACCAACCCCCACCAACCCCCAACCCCACCTGCCACCCAACCGTCACCTACCGACATTACCAAGTGTCCCCTAGATCCGCCTCTGGCATTAAACCTTTTGATCCCTTATGCAAAGACAAGACAAAAACAGCTAACACAATATTATATAACATATTTTATTAATAATAAATAAATAAATAATACATGTAATTATTGCAACATGTAACAGTAATATTAATGTCTAATGGTCTAATGTTTCAATGTTTAAGGTTTACTATGCCATTACTATGAATACAATAATACTGCTATCTTAAGAGAGAAAATAGTCATACTTGTCACAAATATTGTGTTACATATAGAGCCCATAGGGTGATACATAATAATGTTGTCACATTTTAACGAATACCTACATTTACTTGTTGTATATTCGTATTCGTTGCCAATTTAGACTGCGTCTGAAAATTATGATATATAGATAGTATTTAATATGTCAAATAACTAAATATATAGGAGTTATTTAAAAAATAAATAAAAACCGCACACACACACACATACACATAGATAGATAGATAGATAGATAGATAGATAGATAGAGAGCTAGTTTAACGTGCTCATATACCACTAGGGTTTCGAACACGCCCATCCAAAGTCCGACCTCCGATAAGATCGGTGGCTTACTCTGGATGCGGTGTGTGTGTGTGTGTGTGTGGGGGGGGGTGGGGGGGGGCATACACATAAACACACACACGCGCGTGCGCACACGCACACACAAATACGGAAAACGGGAGGGGGTGGAGGAACCAAACACACACATACACCACGATTTCAACGTACATCTGTTTGTAGACGTAGCCCAGTGGTACAGCGCTTACTCGATGCGCGGTCGGTGTGGGATCGATCCTCGTCGGGGGGCCATTTGGGCTATTTCTCGTTCCATCCAGTGCACCACGACTGGTATATGAAAGGCCGTGGTATGTACTACCCTGTCTGTGGGATGGTGCATATAAAAGATCCCTTTCTGCTAATCGAAAAGAGTAGCCCATGAAGTGGCGACAGTGGGTTTCCTCTCTCAATATCTGTGTGGTCCTTAACCATATGTTTGACGCCATATAACCGTAAATACAATGTGTTGAGTGCGTCGTTAAATAAAACGTTTCTTTCTTTCTTTCTGTTTGTCGTACACACGCTCATGTGATCATTTTATAATACATAGTATTTCACTCAACATTCATAGAATCCCGATTTTAAACGGACGAAAAAATAAGAAGTGTTATTTAGTGATGAGGGGAGATAACTCCTGCAACCTACAGACTCCGTTTTTCTACCATGGCAAATTTTCATATTGAATGCTATTTCATGTAGGCTACAATCAAAAGTAAACTAACAAACAAACACATAACAATAAATAAATATGTGGACACAGAGACAGACAGACAGACAGACATGAAATAAAATAGTACCATTGTCAACATTGCTACATTCTGCAGAACAATTAATTATCAAATGCTTCTATAAATTGTGTAATTAACATAAGCGTTGAAAGCTTGGGGCTCTTGGAGGCACAGCCCCCTACTCTGAAACTAGAGGTGCCAGGGAATGCTCCCCCCCCCCCCCCCCCCCCCCCCCCCCGCTGAAAGGTGATTAAATGTGGATTTGATTTTCACAAGAATGTAGATCATAATTCTCAATGCTGTTAGAAATTACGACCATATAGTGTAGGCCTATATGGCCTCACATTTAATAACTGACCCCTCCAGCAGACTGGCCCCTGCAGTTACCGAAATCTCCCAACGCCTATGTTTACATATTACTATGCTTATCAACAATTTAAAACAAGTATTCAATTATTTACAACAAACATGAATTAAAAATAAATTTAAAAAAGAAGCACAGTTTTAAGACCAAAATAAATTTAAAAAATGTAATAAATAAATAAACAATAAATCCAATCATTTTCTCTTTCCTGTCGTGCCACAACAATGGAAGTTTCTCCGTGGCAGACACGTTATTACTGGATGTAGCCCAGTGGTAAAGCGTTCGCTGGATGCGCGCTCGGTCTAAGATCGATCCCCGTCGGTGGACCCATTGGGCTATTTCTCGTTCCAGCCAGTACTCCACAACTGGTGTAACAAAGACCGTGGTATGTACTATTCTGTCTGTGGGATGGTGCATATAAAAGATCCCTTGCTGCTAATCGAAAAGAGTAGCCCATGAAGTGGCGACAGCGGGTTTCCTCTCTCAATATCTGTATGGTCTGACGTCCATATAACCGAAAATAAAATGTGCTGAGTGCGTCGTTAAATAAAACACTTTTTTCCTTCCGTTATTACTGTAACTCCCTGCAGTCTACATATCATCTGCTGCCGTAACAATTTATACTCTTCAACTCAAGACCTGCTGACTATATTTGAAACTGGATTGTCTCCAAGATGAAAATACATGTATCTAAGGGACCGGACCTGTTGCTGGGGATAGTGGTGGGTTTTTTTTTTTTTTTTGGGGGGGGGGGGGTCGGAGGAATGCTCCCCTGATATATATATATATATATATATATATATATATATATATATATATATATATATTTTTTAATTACAGGTGTTAAAATACTGTATTTCCAGCTTCTGAACAGTTAACGTTTGTTTTGTTTAACGACACCACTAGAGCACTTTGATTAATTAATCATCGGCTATTGTATGTCAAACATTTGGTAATTCTGACACGTAGTCATCAGAGGAAACCCGTTACAGGGGTTTTGGGTTGGATTTTTTCATTGGCAGCAAGCGATCTTTTATATGCACTTTCCCACAGACAGGAATTCACATACCACGATATTTGACCAATTGTGGTGCACTCGTTGGAACGAGGAAAAAACAACAAATCAGTGGAATAGATCCACCGAGGTGGTTCGATCGTGTACCTCAAGCGAAAGCTCAGTCGACTGAGCTAACTCCCGCCCCTCGGCTTCTAAACAGAGTATGGGGAAAGTGGGGGGAGGCATGACCTATGAAACTGTCAGGTTTTGTCTTGTATTACAAAAACAAATATTAACCTAATCGGTATTGTGGATGTGGTTCTTGCTGTTTAACATGATTGCTGTTTCCAACTGGACACGTCATCAACTCCCAGCCCTGTCTGCCCCTTTCTCTCCCCTGTGGCGAATCTACGATTGTGAAAAAGAGGGGGGCGTTAAGCTTAATAAGTCAGGCTGTCAGACTGCTATAGCACCAGCAAAACCAACAAAGACAGAGTATCAAGCACACATGAATGTTACATTGCACTGTGTGCATCCATCAACGAAGGGCTATGTGTTTGGTGCCGGTTAAAGTTAAACTCTTCTTTCTTTCTTTTCTTTTTTTTTTTTTTTTTTTTTTTTTTTTTTTTTCCTTTTTTCAGTTGACAGCTAAAGGGGGTTAAACCCCTAAACTTCCCCCTCCCCACTTCGGTCCGCCACTGATTCTGGCTTGTTACTCTTCTGAAATAGCACATGATGGCATGAATGAATGAATGAATAAATGATTGGATATTTAACGACACCCCATTTAACACCCCATTTAACGACACCCCATAAAATATCAATGTATATGTATATATATATATATATATATATATATATATATATATATATATATATATATGTATATGTATGTATTGGGTGTCAACTGATGGTAAATATGCACATATAGGCTTACTATGACTTATTTCACAAATCGTCCAATATCAGTTTTCATTGAGTTTACAAGTTTTGATAGATCTCGAGAAATGAGAAAATTACGGATGTCTTGACTGGCCGTGTTCGGTAGGGTCCGGTATATCTCGGGCATCGCTTCGCGACTCGCGGAGTTCGGCAAAGTCTCCTTCAAGTGTGTCAAGGTCAATGCCAGTTGACAGAGGAGTCCGACGACGGACCGCTGCACGCACGCCACGTCATTCTTGTACGGGCTGAACTCGGACTCGACCTGCTCCAGAAACACGGATGCAGTGGACAGTCGATCGTAGTATAGGTGGAGCATTTGGGCGATCTGAAAACAAAAAGTAAAATCACCTAACAAAACCCTGACATAGTCATGGAGATGACTCATAGCTTCCGATACAATATAGTGTTTAAGGCAGGCTAATAACGGGGTTTTGTGGTTTGTTGTTGTTTTTCTAGATACCGGCCTCATTGTACTGGTTTAGCCGGGAGCGGTGGGGGTGGGGTGCAGTGTTATATAGTTTCCACATAACATGACTCATAGACAATGCGATTGCATTGGAGGGCATGTAGTTTGCAAATATGTGTAACTTGTTAACATTGAATACTGTTTTGTGGTCATTCCAGCCCGTTGTTAATGTAAAATGGGTGTACTCCGGCCAGGTTTAGTGCAGGGGCGGCGCAGACCATGGCCATGGCCGTACAACTTTTCAAATGGGTACGACATGGCCGTACCACGTGTGTGTGTGTGTGTGTGTGTGTGTGTGTGTGTGTGTGTTATATTTGCTATATCTGTGAAAATGTCCTGACAAGTAATTTGAAAGGCGAGTCTGGCAACCACGAGCCGTACGACTATGTTTTACACTGTGCCGTCCCTGTAGTGGGTGTTTGCTTAAACCAATATCTTTGGAGAAAGAGCTATACAACGGATTGTCCTTTTCAAGGTATGTTTCTCTCAGGCAAAGATTCATTAAAACAATTCATAGACTTACTAATAGTATAGTCCGAGTATTTTGCCGTTCTAGAGTTGGTCGGACAATTGGACGGTTATGACGCTCTCACAGCCAGAGATAACTATATAGCGAAAACACAAAATTGCTGCCTACCACCGTGTAGGCAACGATTCCCGTTCTAATGCAACAATAACCCAAAACTGATCAATGTAATGGTATTTAACGTCAAACGTAGGGTTAGTGTTGTATTAGGAAGGGAATCTTTGTCCACCGTGTGGGCTTTTAACCATTGCCTTTTCTGCACCAATTCTGGGGCACTGGCTGGAACGAGAAATATCCCAATGGGCCCACCGAAGGGAATCGATCCCAGATCTTGCGCATCAGGCGAGCGCTGTATGTATTGATAACTACATCTAGTACATGAAGGTAGAAGGGAACAATTACACGTGCAAGAAAAGTTAAAGTTTGTTTTGTTTTGTTTAATAACACCACCGGCGTCATGGTTACGCCATCGGTCTACAGGCTGGTAGGTACTGGGTTCGGATCCCAGTCGAGGCATGGCTTTTTAATCCAGATACCGACTCCAGACCTTGAGTGAGTGCTCCGCAAAGCTCAATGCGTAGGTGTAAACCACTTGCACCGACCAGTGATCCATAACTGGTTCAACAAAGGCCATGGTTTGTGCTATCCTGCCTGTGGGAAGCGCAAATAAAAGATCCCGTGCTGCTAATCGGAAAGAGACACCATATAACCGTAAATAAAATGTGTTGAGTGCGTCGTTAAATAAAACATTTCTTTCTTTCTTTCTGTTTAATAACACCGTTAAAGCACATTGACTTATTAATCATCGGCTAATGGATGTCAAACATTTGGTAATTTTGACATAGTCTTAGAGAGGAAACCCGCTAAATTTGTCCATTAGTAGCAAGAGGTCTTTTATATGCACCATCCCACAGACAGTGCACTGGCTGGAATGAGAATTAGCCCAATGGGCCACTGATGGGGATTGATCCCAGATCGACAGCGCATCAGACGAGCGCTATACCACTGAACTAAGTCCCGCCCTCAGACAGGTATAACAGCAGTGTAATTGCAGGCAGGGCGGAAGCAAGTCAACATTGTGAGGGGATAGGGGGGGGGGGGGGCGACAAAGATCGAGGGCGCAAAGCGAAATTTCTAGGTGGTTCGGGGTATGCTCTCTGCTAAAATTTAAAAAACTAGATATCTTGAAATGTAATTTCCTGCATTGTACAAGAAAAATTCATCTCCGCCTTAAGATTTACTACTACTAATATTTTTTATTCAGAAGTATTGGGGGTCTAAAGTCTCCTTCTCCCAACCAACCCACCCACCGCCCTCCCCCGCCGGCTTCGCCATGCATGGACTTGGGGCTTTGTGGCCATATGCAGATAACTTACGGTCATGCCCTGCGTTTCGGTAATGTTTGTACACGGAAAGCCGGTCAGCGGTGGTAAGAGTCTGTGACGTTGCACCTCTTCCTCGTCTTCAATTCGTGTCGTCACCTGAGAGCAGAAATAAACCGTTATACACGCCGAACGGAACACATCAAACATGTAACGCCCAGCACGCGTTAAGCGCAACGCGCGCTCGCCGCACTGGTTCTTAATTAATAATGAAACGCAGAGGGAAGTTAGCGTTAGTTTGTTACTCTGTCGTGAACTTGTCTGGTATTCAGAGCAGTATGCATATATTCGTCTTCCGCGTCCTTCTCTTGCTGACAGAGCTTCTAGATTATGGTAGCGCCACTCCCATGGCTAGTGATATTAAATGTTGGGCTAGTAAATAACTAATAATACCATGCCCAACGGCTAGTGAAAACAAAAGTTGTCAAATGCTGCATTTTAGTCTTATTTTTTAAATATGAATATCCTGTAACCCATTCAAATCCCCAACCACCACCCATCCCCCATCCCCCCACCCTCCCCCACCCCCCACACACCCAATCTTAGAGTTTTTAAGCTCCATCTCCCATTTTAGGTGACATAACCGATTATTACTATTAATTAGTAAAAAAATTATTTACTTAAAGTAAAGTAGGGCTAGTGGATTTTTAAACATGGCTAGTACATTTCTTAAATTACTGATCCCATGGCTAGTGAATTTCATATAAAAAATTCTAGAAACCCTGCTTGCTGATCAAAATCGTGTCTCTTGGTTAATAACGTTTATAGTACCAAACTCAAATAAAAAGGTTGTTTTAAAGCCACTGGGCCCTAGTCAGACGCGCCTGCACGTTATTAGGAAGTGTAAAACTATTTTTTACTGGACTACTGGACAGTCGTAGAAGTCGTGACAGCAAAAAAATTGGCCAACTTTGTGCTGGCAGTTGGTAGTCAGACCCTAGTAGTATGTTCTTGTTTTCAGTAATTCAAATTGTAGTACGTATCGTCTTCCGCCAGGAGTGTGTTTTATCAGCTCATTTGGGGAGGTGTAACCATAGGCGTACGGGCTCTCATTTGTGTAGGGGTTGGGGAATCCAGCTGATTTGTGCCCGAATTAAACGAAAATACCCGAATCTGGATAACAGGTTTTATTCATAATTGCAATATAGAGTGTTTCAAACGAAGCACTACGCATTTGTACATGATTTGCAAGTAATGAATTTGTACAATTATGAAAATACCTGATGAAAAGCTTTCAGACCTGCTCATTTTATCTTCATTGTTTTTGGTTTTGTCCGACTGCGAAAATTTGCTTCAGCACTGGGGTGAATGGGGGTTTTGGGGTGGGGGTGGGTGTCACTCCTGATCCCCGTCTTGTACGCTTATGGGTGTAATTCTAAATGCCACACTTTCTTCTCTTTCCCTAGGCACCGACGACTTAGACTTGGACTTAGAACTTTTTTAACATGCACCTGCACCACTAAGGTTTCAGGCATGTCAATCTCGGGTCCTGTCTCTGGATAGCCAGGGACTTGGCCCGGAACAGAAAAGTTAATAGCACAATTTTGGAATTTATATCCGAAAGAAAGAAAAGGGGATAATTATAATTTTAAAGTGCCATTTAAATAATAAAATTGTATTGATTGATGAAAGAAATTTTTAGTCGCAAAATGTGAGCGGGCAGTCTAATAGTAAATTATAATATTTATAATTAATTTATACTAAAATTTTAAAAATGTTAAATTATATGTATATATATATATATATATATATATATATATATATATATATATATATATATATATATATATATATATATATATATACATATACACATATACAGATATACATATATATATATATATATATATATATATATATATATATATATATATATATATATATATATATATATATATGTTGAATATGTTGTGAACTTACCAGCAACGTAAATAAACGGATTCGTATAGATAGGTAGACAGGTAGATAAGTAGGTAGGTAGGTAGATAGATAGATAGATAGATAGATAGATAGATAGATAGCGGCCTCACAAGCACCGACGAATACGAATCCGTCTATTTGCATTGCTTGTAATTTCACAACATATTCCGTATATAAATACTTTACAACAGAAACATTTCACACGTAATTAATGAACTGACCATTACCCTAAACCCTATCAGCACTGAATAGAATCGTAAACTTACAATCACGTCACACCACTTCGAGTTCTCGTCTTGGATGACGTCACATTTCTTTATAATGACCTTCAGGTCTATCTGCAGGTCAGGTGTGATGCCAGATAGGATGTCCAGCTCAGCAGGATTGGGCACTTTTGACCCCCCACAGGGGTTTGCCCACGGTCCGGGTTCAGGGTGGAGGGGCGTTGCGCTGACCAGACTGATGAACGGCGCTATTAGCAACAGAGCTGGTAAAAAGAGAAAACCAACAGATGGCATGAGAAATCGAAGCTCTTTCTTCATAAAGAAAATAATAATTCCATGTTGGTGAAACTGTACTTTGGCGATTTGACACTACACAAAAGTTTATATTATTATCCTGGGCTGTGTTAAGTATTCGATCGTGTGTTATATCCATTCATGAATTTCTTCATTGCTCTTTTCATTCATTTGTTCATTATTTCTTTTATCAGTATTTCCATTGATCTATCCATTCATATATCTGTCTATCATCCCTTCATCTATTTATCCCTTCATTCATCCTTCCGTCCATCCATCCATACAGACAGACAGGCAGATCATCATACAGAAAGACAGTAAGCCAGTCAGTCAGTCTCTCATTCATTCATTCATTATTCTTACCTTTATTCACATACTAGTATTTAGGCCAGGTGTTACCATTAGTGTCATTTAGAAGTTTACTAGTTTAATGATTTTAACAATAAAGGTGGAGTTTTTTAAAATTAAAAAATCAAACAAACTTCAACTGTTAATTAACGTATACATGCACGTTTCTTGTTCCACACGTACAAAACGAAATATCGTGAATATTTCAATTCTAAGTTCATTCTACCACTACAAAATAACTGTTTATTGTTTCCGAGTGTTAGCCACATGCCATCTAAGTTAGTGGTTCGAAATATATGAATAGGAAATTGAAGGTCATTAACACAATGTCTAATCTGTCAAAACTGTTCAAATATTACCCCCACCCAAAAAAAGATTAAAAAAAAAAAAAAATCCAAAAAAAAAAAAAAAAAAAAAAAATCAAAATGAAGTGTAAATAATTCAGTAATGTGGTTTTCAATGAATTATTACATTCTAGAAATACACGATATGTGGACCTTTAAAAATAGTTTTAAATCGACGATTCACAAAATACAATTTAATAAAATCCATAAAGAGAATAATTATATGTAACAATTACATATTTAAAAAAAAAAATTAAATGTACAAAATTAATAACTGTATTATTAAATATATGTCTAGATTCAGTAAAAATACATAAAAACTAGAAACGAAATATCAGACTAATTTATTAACATTATAACATTATAACATTAAGCAAATAAATTTTAATTTGCCGTACTTACCTTTTTTAAGAGTAAACATGTTGTAATTCGCAACTACCAGCATATCGTTCAATGTAAACTTGTAATAAAGACAGTATTCTTTCGAACTTTAGGTTATTCCGATTGTCGCGTTCGTTAATCAATATGTAAAGCTCTTGACAGTTGCATCTTTTTATAGGATTCAAAGCGGAACTACCTACATCACAGAAATAATGCTAACATTCACAGGTGAGGCTGTGATCTATAATTAGATTCTAGGTGTGCGCCTATTCTTTCCAAATATTCCAGATTATTATTTGTATTTTGAAATATTATGAAAATATTTATGGAAAACTTCGATTTCGTAATAGTTAACGTTATTTTTCATAACAATTGTTTTATTGATAATAATAATAGACACGGAAACATAATTAAATTCCGCTTCGGTTCCTTTATATTTTGATGGCATTATGTTGAAAAAAAATTTGGAATAAAGTAACTTTAAAAAAAAAAAAAAATCAAAGAGAAAATCACTCATGTGCAGAATTAAAAGTGACTGTGTTTAATATGTAAATATACGCTACGCTCTGTTAGTTACAGCTAACTCGTCATGGTTGAAAAAAAACTGTACGTGTTCGGATTCGTCATAAATAATTTTCATCATAAATTAAAAAAAAAACCCACAAGAAGTCAAATGATGAAAGTTTATTGTTTATCTCCATGCATATGTATTGCTATATCCGCATTGGTTAATTATGTTTTCCGGAAGTACATAAGCATGTGCATTGTTTTTATGCTTACGAAACCAGTTTTATGAACCTGGGGAATGGCCATGCAATTTATAATAATCTTGCTAACAACACAACCTCACGTTTAAAAAAAATATCCTCCTATTTGTTTGTTTCTTATTTGTTTCTTTTTCTTTTAACATCAGCACACACAAACATATATACATATATTTGACAAACATCATTAGTTATACTATGTATATATCGTACATTAATAACATAGGGATGCATTTTAACATAGATAAACAATGCAAAGTTGGAGATGGTATACATTGGTATTTATTATACCCTCTATAAAATTAATGTTCTTTTTTACTATCGGCGGAAAGGTGCACCTGATTAAAAAAAGGCTTTGAATACAACACAGACCCTGCCAATCACTGTTTAGCTACAGATCCGTGATGCGCGCTAAGCCGCGATTGGTCTCGATGATCCGTTGATAAGTATTGATTTCCAGGAGTTGTCAGCCTCACCAACCACAGAATTTATTACGATAGGTATCCAGCATGTTAGTGTCGGCACCAGGCCTAACACGCGGGCGCTTCCGCATGCCCGAGGGATAAATATGACAGTTGTTTCCAAATAAAGAATAATTGGAAATTACGAAAAGCTAGCGGCAGATCAGTGGGGTTATCGGTTTGAGCTAGTAGGTGCCGGGTTCGAATACCAGTGGTTTTGTATGCTTGCTGCTGTCCCCTGGATTTGAACTCCACCGATCATTATTACACTTATCGTATCGTATCGTATCGTATCGCATCGTATCGCATCGCATCGCATCGTATCGTATTGCATAGTGTCGTACTACATAGTGCTGTATTATATATCATATTACCCATTGCATTATGTCATGTTCTGTCATCTAATGCCATGCCATGTCGTATAATATATCATATCATATCATATATAATTTCATATATCATATTATATATCATATCATGTCATGCTATGCCATGCCATGCCATGCCAAACCATGCCATGCCACGCCATGCCATGTCATGTCGTATGTCGTATATCATATCATATCATATCATATCATATATCATATCATATCATATCATATATCATATCAGAAGCATATCATATCATATATCATATATTAATCGTATTGTATCATATCATATCATAGGTGTCTCAAGGATCGATTATAATCGAAATTTGATCAGTTTGGTTTTATCCATGTGATGATCAATTGTAAAAATCCAAAATCGATTGTGTGAGGAAATGTTAAATGTAATTGTTCCTCCAGTTGACACGATGCAATTAATGTTAATATTGTGAACTTGGAGTTCGTTTTCATGTGTACTTAAAGAAAAGATAATAAATAGTTAAACATGTAAAAGTAGCCGCCTGTAATATGTAGATACCGGTGAACACGACAATAGTGCTTATTTCAAATCCTTCTTATGTTCTAACCAGTTGTGTAATCGAAAGCTGATTGGTTGGTGCCAACCGATAATAACCGATAATTGATGATGAAACTCCAACCGAGTCCCATCACTACCATATCAAATATCATGTCATGTCATATCATATCATATATCATATCATATCATATCATATCATATCATATCATATCATGTCATGTCATGTCATGTCATGTCATGTCATGTCATGTCATGTCATATCATGTCATATCATACCATATCATATCACATCACATCACATCATATCACATCATATATCATATCATATCATATCATATCATATCATATCATATCATATCATATCATATATCATATCATATCATATAATATCATATCATATATATCAAATAAACAAGGGAGAGGAACGCCCATCTCCGTATTAAAACACCTCATTCTGCTAATTGTTCGGGCTGGAAGGAAGGGATGGAAAAAAAGATCGATACTCCAGGACATTTTAATCAACGGCTACATGGTGTCTAACATAATGTGATTATTTCAACACTTCTTCTTCTTCTGAGAGTTAGAGACAGACAGACAGAAAGAGAGACAGACAGACAGAAAGATAGACGAAGACATAGAACGAGGAATGGGACATCTACTTCTGTTACAGAAATGAGTTATGGATCTTTTATATGCATTATTCCATAGAAAGGACAATACATTCCATGGCATTTGAGGTATCAGTCGTGAGGCACTGGTGGAGACGAGGGGAGGGGGGGGGGGTGGAGTGGGGGAGTTCTAGAGTGCTTCACGGGTGACCTATCCTGCAACACATCGCCACTAAGCTACATCCGATCATGTCTGTATGTGTTTTCGTGCGGAATGAACATATTATTAAATACGTGAAGCTAAAGTTTCTTTTGTTTAAACGCCACTAGCGCATATTCCTTTATTAATCATCGCCTATTGGGTGTCAAACATGTGGTTAGAGAGGAAACCCCTTACCTGTTTCCATTAGTAAACTTTTATATGGCCCATCCCACAGATAGGACAGCATATACCACGTCTTATGGTACACTAGCACTGGCTAGAGCGAGAAATAGCCCAATATTTGATACTGACGATACCGAAAAATACTCTGGTAATAACCTCTATATAAATGTACATGATTATGTACATGTATATCGGTGGCGAGTTTGGGGCTGTGTTTTAACGGGAGTGACGTTGGTGGGTGGGTGGGGCTGAGAATCTGCGACCTCAAAGTCTGCTTAGGTATATTTTTGTCTGAAGAAAAATATCGTTGGCTGTGTTATATTTTAAAAATACAGCCTTTAACATGGAGTCAATATTGTTTTTATAAAGGCCGCTCACATAACAACCTTCTATGCTTTTAGGCAAACTCCAATCTAAAATTTAATAAAATTAATAAATCAGTTAAGTTTGGTTGTTTTGCACAGACATTTCTAGTTGTGTTTGTTGGCATTTGCCATATGACAGACATTGATTAGAAACTAAACGCCTATAACAAAAAAAAGGAAAACAAAAGAAAAACCACCACCCACTACCCACCCATTCCCTAAAAAAAAACCCCAAAACAACAGCAAACAAACAAAACAAAAAAGAAAGAAAGAAAAACATGCTCAGACGTCAAATAATATTAATTTTACACATGAACGGGTCAGGTACATCGCTTAACAAGTCATGTGATCTACTTCGGCGTCGTTTTATCGAACATTGCGCCAGTTCACTGATGAAACACTAAAGAAACAGCCCTGGTGTGCCAGTGAGATGGGTGCTGGGTTCAGGTACGTGTAAACACGTATAGTAACACGCATTAGTGTAAACACGTAGTGAGAAGTAACGTGTTCTGTGTTTTAAAACAAAACCAAGGAACAATAAAAACAACAAAACCCCCACAGAAAACAATAATAAAACCGAACATGTGGAGTCAATCTTTTTTATAAACGCTGAAAAGTGAGCAAAATTAATGGTCTTTATATGCAGGTAAAATTACATCTATGTGTATGCAGAAGGCATTGTATGATGTAGTTTCTCATGACCGTATGGAGGGGTTGGAGGGGCTATCCCTCCCACACACACACCAACTGAAGATAATGCGTTGTCTTCTCTCTCTCTCTCTCTCTCTCTCTCTCTCTCTCTCTCTCTCTCTCTCTCTCTCTCTCTCTCTCTCTCTCTCTCTCTCTCTCTCTCTCTCTCGTAGTTTAAAATGTGTTGAGGTGTTATTAAAGAAATATTACCTGCCTTTCCCTCCTTTTATTACGCGAGAAAGGTCAAGACAAAGTTAAAGTTTGTTTTGTTTAACGACACCACTAGAGCACATTGATTTATTAATCATCGGCTACTGGATGTCAAACATATGGTCATTTTTGACAGTCAAAGAGAGGAAACCCGCTAGATTTGTTCATTAGTAGCAAGGGATTTTATATGCACCATTCCACAGACAGGATAACATATAACACCGCCTTTGATATATCAGTCGTGATGCACTGACTGGAACGTGAAATAGTCCAATGGGCTCACCAATGGGGATCGATCCTAGACAAATCGCGCATCAGGCGTGCGCTTTACCACTGGGCTACACCCAGCTCCGCAAATCAAGATAACAGCACACTTAAAGCTCTTGTTGGAAGATGGGATAAGCTTTGATTGGCACGTATTGGCTAAACTTCCTCAAGCGTGTTTAGCAGATATGCAAATCGCCAACTTAAATAAAACATCGGTCGTTATGACACTACTTTTATTAACATACTTGAAGCTATCGTTAAGACTTTACCGAACAGCAATTCAGAAAAGATCTAATTTTATACATCTTCCTTCATTCTTGAATCATGAAACAACACTTACAATCTCACAATTTTTCACTTTTCCTTGTTCATGTTAACGTGTCGACGGCAGACCTTTGAATAACAATTGGTTGAAACTATGTCGTTACAAAGGTTTTGTCCTCCTATGGCATAAGAAGACTTTATGAACAAGTTTGCCTCCAACACGTAAAGTATTATTAGGATTGAAAAGAGTGTTTTATTTATAAATTATTTGTATTCTTCTTACGTCATTCGGTCCTGTTTCTTCCTTGTTTAAATTAGCTAGATAGAATATTGACTTATGCTTCTAGCAACAGATCTAAAATTAATATCACCCATGTGTATATATGTAACGGCTTATTATGTGTTATTTTTGCAGGCAGGACCGTTCATAGTACACACAATGTACACATACACACAACGTTCACACACACACACGCACACACACACACACACACACACAATGTATACACACACACACACACACACACACACACCAACACACACACACACACACCTGGTTTCCTGGTATTTTTATTATGTGTTTGTTTTATGGGAGTATTTTGGGGGAGTGTTGTTGGTGGTTGTTGGTTTGTTATGGGCTTTTTTGTTTGTTTGTCTGTTGGTGGGGTTTTTTTTCGTGATTTGGGTGTGTAGGCGGGGTTTTTTGGCGGGATCGCTTTGTATTTGTTATTATGTTTGATCGTTATTGTGGTTATTATGGATGTTCACATATGACTTCATTGCAAAATAATTATATTTTTTATATACAAACTGGCTAAAATAACTTAACGGAGTATGTTCTAAGTAAAAGAAAAATCACTGAAATTGGCTCTCCAGTAAACTTCTAAAGATACATGTAAAAACTGTACAGGATGTAGTATGTAGAACAACCCCAATAACAAACAACTTGTTTATATGGTAGCGACGTAATACATCTTCATTAAAACGGCCTGGAATGTGTTTACATTTCATTCATTCATTCATTCATTCATTCATTCATTCATTCATTCATTCATCCACCCATCCATCCATCCATCCATCCATTCATTCATTCATTCATTCATGCTGTGACTTAAATTGATTGGTGCAGGCTGTGAAGCAAGCATAATGTTTTAATGCGTGCAGAGGTGTTTGTAATACTGTTTGTCTAAGTATACAGGAATCATTATTCATACCTACAGACCTAGAATAACTATTTAACGACACATGCACGCATCACATTATAATTACGGTTACATTGCGTCGGACAGGTTACGGTTAGGGACCACACTGATAATGAGAGAGGAAACCCGCTGCCACCACGCAGTGGACAACTCTTTCCGATTTGCAGCAAGGGATCTTTTATATGCGGCATTTTACAGACAGGACAGTACATACCATGTACACCTGTTGTGGAGCACTGGCAGGAAAGGGACACAGACTAATAGGTCCACTGTCGGGGATCGATCCTAGACAGACCGCGTATCAAGTGACAAAGTAAAGAAGAATTCATCCTCTTTAGAGTGGCAGTCCTCATATAAACGAAGTTGGAGAGATGTATAATTGGCCTGGAGAGAGGCAGTCCTCAAACATTCATTTCATTTCAACTTATTTTCGTGCTTATATCCAATTAAGGTTCAAGCATGCTGTTCCGGGCAAACACCTAAGCTATTTGGGCTGTCTGTCCAGGACAGTGGGTTAGTTGTTAGTTGATTAGTGATTAGTGAGAGAGAAGATGGTGTAGTGGCCTAACTCCTACCCATTGAGCCCTTAAGAACTCGCTCTGGGTTGGAGCCGGTACCGAGCTGCGAACTCTGTACCTACCATCCTGTAGTTCGAAGGATTAATCACTGCGCCACCGAGGCCGGTGTCCTCGGACAGATAAATCTGAAAACAATATAGGGGCGTAGCGTGGTCTGAACCTGGGGTGTATCGAATATGACCCTAGCGGACCCTTTTCTTTATATACACCTATATTAACAGCCTAATATTGTAATGAAAAAACAAATGTTTTAACCTCAGCAGGAGGGAGGGGGTCCATCAAAAACCCATGAATCGGAATTTCGAGTTGTTTAACTTGTAATACTTTTAAATATGCAAAACCTGAGCCGAGTCAAGCGGAGGGAGGGGGACCTTCTTTTTGGAGGGGTGGGGCGGGGGGGGGGGGGGGGGGGTGTAGTGTTTTTGGGAGAGTTGTTGTGGAGGTTTCGGAGGGGGTTCTTTGTAGTTTTGTGGGGGTTTTAGTAGTGGTGGTGTTTATATTTCTCGTTCCAGCCAGTGCAACACGGCTGGTATATTAAAGGTCGTGGTATGCACTACCCTGTCTGTGGGATGGTGCATATAAAAGATCCTTTGCTGCTAATTGAAAAGAGTAGCCCATGAAGTGGCGACAGCGGTTTCCTTTCTCAATTTCAGTGTGGTCCTTAACCATATATCTGGCGCCATATAACCGTAAATAAAATATGTTGAGTGCGTCGTAAAATAAAACATTTCTTTCTTTACTGGGCTACGTTTCCGGTTAACCGTCACCTTATATTAGGCTACACCTTGAATACCCGTTTCTCACCAGTGGAATTACTAGTAGTAATATTTTTACTCAGTAAAATTGCTTTTCATACTTAATATCATAGTCATTTTTAATAATAGCGACACGTAATGAAGAATGTACGCATACCAGACAGTTCAATGCATTGGAAATTACCGTCTATTTTATGTGTATAGAAAACACTTTCCATGCGTCTACTCACCTGTGGAAAAACACCTACAGTTTATTTATATTCAAACCAACGTCACGCCTGACAAAACATCTAAGCTAAGTAGTTCGTATCCACTACTAAATAAAAGTTATTTTACATCCTTAACGGTTTCGTAATGATAAGATTATATTAGTTGGGCAAATAGCCTTGAAGGCTTATGTGGAAATAGGACAGAAACCAGTTTTTATACGTCCGTTTAACAGAACATAGCCTACCATGACCCCCCCCCCCCCCCCGTGTTTATAGGGGTACCGGCCTCGATGGTGTCGTGGTTAAGCCATCGGACTACAGGCTGGCAGGTACAGGGTTGGCAGCCCGGTACCGGCTCCCACCCAGAGCGAGTTTTAACTACTCGGTGGGTAGGTGTAAGACCACTACATTCTCTTCTCTCTCTCTAACCACTAACAACTAACCCACTGTCCTGGAGAGACAGCCCAGATAGCTAAGGTGTGTGTCCAGGACAGCGTGCAACCGTAATTCGATATAACCATGAAAATAAGTTGAAATGAATATAGGGGTACCAAAAAAGTGAATCTGCTTTGAAGGCATTGTGAAACCTAGTTACGTGCTTACATTTTTAATTTTTAAAGGGACAGTCATGGCAGTTTTCTGCCATGTAACTGCCAACTAAAATTACACACAAAATACATTTTCTTGTTTAGCATTTCACAGCCTGTATATTCAATTTGGTTGTGATTTCACTAATGTTTGTAGCAGTTAAAACTTTTACTTCCTTGTACGAAATTATTGGGACATAATATTAGTCTCAGCTTATAGAAACAATCAGACTATCAGAAACATTTTATATATATACAGACATTGATATTATAAAAAAGAAAATGCATTTTAAACTACGGCAATTTGCTGTTTACGTAATCGTTTCGCGCCCTCCTGAACCATGTAGCCACAATAGAGAAGAGAGAGAGAGTATAGAAGAGAGAGAGAGAGAGGAGAGAGAGAGGAGGTGAGAAAGAGAGCGAGAGAAAGGAGAGAGAGAGAGAGAGAGCCAGAGTGAGAGGAGAGAGACAGACCAGCGAGAGAGAGGATAGAGACGAGAGAGCGAGAGAGAGCACCCTAGGAGGATGCTCCCTATATCCTTTCAGATTTAGAGAAAGAGACAGGCAGATCTTCTTCTCTAGAGTACTCCTCTAGATAGCTAAGAAGGAGAGAGAGCGAGGGAGAGGATTGCTCTCTCTCTGGAGAGAGATCTAAAGATATAGGAGAGTGATCTCGGAGAGAGAGATATCTGAGATCATCTCCTATAGCTAGAGAGAGAGATTCTAGACGAGAGAGAGAGAGAGATAGATATAGAGAAGAGCGAGAGCGAGAGAGATAGAGATACATAGATAGCGAGAGAGCAGATAGGATGCAGAGAGGGAGAGAGAGCGGGAGCATATAGATAGAGATAAGGGGATATGAGAGATATAGAGAGAGAGAGAGATAGATAGAGAGCGAGAGCGATAGAGGAGATATAGAGATATATAGATATAGATGGAATATTAGAGTATATCTATACCTATAGATGAGGAGAGCGAGATATAAATAGATATATCGATGAGTATAGATCTGAGCTAGTATATCATATAGAGAGATAGAGCGAATCTCTCTCGATCTATATATGATCTCTATCTAGCTCTCTCTCTCTCTTAGGAGATTATATCTCTCTCTCTCTCTCTCGTGCTCTAGGGAGCGCTATCCTCTAGAGAGCTATAGAGAGATAGCGGAGGATGAGAGAGAGAGAGAGAGAGCGAAAAGAGAGAGAGAGAGAGACGAGAGAGAGAGAGAGAGAAGAGAGAGCTAAACTACGAGGCTTTCAGATGCGCGATGCAGCGAGAGAGATCGATGGAGTAGGCTGCGAGACTTCGACTCTAGAATCTGCCTCGGTCGTATATCGTTCGCTGGGCGTGAGAAATGATCTATGACTCTAGGGCCTACGCCTTGAAGTAAGAACGGATTCTCTGCATCCAATCTCCATATAATATAGTCGCAGATTGAGAGAGATAGTCTGAAGCCTTACGAGTAAGAGGGAGGAGGCTAGTGTAATGCGCTCATTTGTATTTGCGATCCAAGTTCCCACCGCGCGTCGGCATGCTTTAGGGGGGCGGGACGACCGCCCAGTGGGGTGGGCCATCGCGTGATGTACTCGTTCCCCAGCCCGTTTGAGCATAGCCATATTCATTGCGCGACTAGGAGACCTCCGTCTTCTCCCACACAATGCCTGGTGGTATCCAAGTCCGTGGTTATGTACTCTATTGTCTATTCTGTGGAATTGGTCCATATAAAGATCCCTTGCTGCCTAATCCTGCCTAAGCTTTTACGAGGGGGCGGGACGTAGCCCTCTGGTCAATGCTCTCGCTTGATGTGCGATCGATCCCCCCATCGGTATTCCATGACATTTCCCATTGGCTGTTTCTCTGTTCGGTCAGCCAGAGTGGCATAACCCACGACTGGGACACGTGACTTCTGTGTGGTATGAGCTAATATTAACTTTGGTTGATTGTCCATATAAAGATCCCTTGCTGCTAGAATCTAAAAAGAGTAGCCCATGAAGTGGCGACAGCGGGTTTCCTCTCTCAATCGTGTGTGGTCCTTAAAAACCATATTCTCCTGAATCCTGGCCTATGCAAACAGTTATCATGACGCGTCAGACCATGCGGAATAAATCTGTCATGCATGACCACAGTACTTCTGTTGTTTTGAGCTGATATTAACTTTGGTTGCGGAGTCAGTAAACCCAAAATAAGGCAAGAAATGCGTTTTTTATATTTCAAAAACAAGAACCTTTGTCATAATGAAAATTATCTAATCAATTTTGATGCTTTTAGTATAAACCATTGTAAGATAACCATTTTTGGGAACGAGCTTTTCAATGGCTATGATTTTTTTTTTCTAGGTTTTCACGTTTTCCCAAAATGCTTATTTTTCATTTACTGGATGGGAGAAAAATAATCCTCCATTATGTATCCATGTGGGGCAGGGCTATTCACACTCGGGTACATAATATGATAACAAATTATGTACCCTCGGGTGGAATAGCCCTGTCCCACATGGACACATATGGAGGATTCTTTTAGTCTGACGTCATATAACCGTAAATAAAATATGTTGAGTGCCTCGTTAAATAAAACATTTCCTTCCTTATTCCGAAAATATTAACACCTTGAACTTTAACACGAAAGTATGTGATTTGGTACGATGCAACCCAACTTTGGAAGTTGAGGATTTTTCATTCACACTAAGTTAATATCGTGTGTTTGTCCTGTTCAGGAGGGCGAGTGATAACGGTCGCTTGCTAAACTGGGTTTTGCGCCTAACGTTAGCTGAATGTGATATGATAAAATACGACTGTATCAGTCATCATCATCATCATCAAAATTAAATCTGCACAAAGAACAACAAACAACATACTTTGTTCGTTTTATGTTATTTTATGTTTCTTTATCACCATATCAACAACTTTAGAAATAAAATTAATATATTATAATATAATAGTTCTTAACCTTAAGTACATACATGTGTAAAACGTCACGATACAAATCAATTATGAACTGTAGTACAATAAAAAAAAATAAAAAAATGTATGTACATAGGCGCGCCAAAACATGAACGTGCTGATAAAATGTAGATAAAGATAAACATAGAGAGCAACAGACAGACAGACAGAGATAGACAAACAGACAGAGAAAGGTATGCTGACACAATAAGAGAGAGAGAGAGAGAGAGAGAGAGAGAGAGAGAGAGAGAGAGAGAGAGAGAGAGAGAGAGAGAGAGAGAGAGAGAGAGAGAGAGAGAGAAAAAGATATTTAATACCATATTTTCATGCTGTCATTTTAAAAAGGACAAATAAAACAATTATAAATTAAATTTGCATACGCTCTTTAACTAGGAACATTTATTCAAAATATGTACAAAAACATTACACGAAGTATAGGTTACATAATATTATTACAGTTCATTGGCGAATAAGTTGTGTTGACTGTTTGCATACGCGTGCGCGTGAGCGTGCGTACATTCATGCGTATTTGTATATGCATGAACGATACATATTTCATGATCACAATTGTAATAATAAATAATAAATAACAATAAATATATTGCACTGCACTTACACATTACCTTTCATCTGAAAAGCTGCTGCCAGTAAATACATATTTACAGAATGTCAATCAATAATTGCTTAGCATTATCGATTTATCGATAGGCAGTGATTGCACTGGTTTAAATGACTGCTTTAGTGTTATACAGTAAAATGACAAAGCAAAATGAAATGATACTCGTTTTCAACTAGCTTAAAAACTAGCTGAGATTGATTGACTAGCCTGAGTTTCTAGTGATTAACCAGTGAATTGATTAATTACCAAGACCACCCCCCCCCCCCCCCCCCCCACACACACACCCTGTCTATTATACTGAACCTAAATGCATCATGAATTTGCAATGCACATTTCAATAATAAATGATATTCATCCTCTATATCATTCAGACACCACACCACCATTTAAGGTGACGTCACTTGTTGTTCAATAAAGCTTAATATGGTCCGGTTTAGGAAATATTTCCTAAAACAAATATAATACAAACTTCTAATATGCATTTTTAATTATTTGTCTGATGAAGTAGGTTGGCCTCTGTAGTATTTAATTAAATAACCCATTAGTTTTAAGTTACTTGCAATATTTAGTACCAACTGATAACATGTGTACAAGTGGTATACTTCCAATTCATAACAGCAACATGAGCCGGTACTCTGACATGAGGAATGCTAATTGAAACTTTTCGTGGTCACCCTATGTTGATTTTTTTGCACGGTGATTGTCAAGGGAGAGTACTCTCTATAACTAGTAGTCACATGACCCTTTCAATATCGATGTATTTTTCACAGAATATATTGGACTGCATGGACTAATTAATGGTGGAATGCAACCTTAAAGGGACATACCCTAGTTTCAGCCTATGTAAATTAACACTAAGTTTGGTTAATCTATACACCTTTAACACATTTGGATAAAGTTACAATTGAGTGAAACATGAGTCTGTGACTTGAAATGGCGAAATACACTCTAAAAATAGACTAAAACTCAACTCCACAACTGTTACTTTTCAGACGCACGTGCGTTTTTAAAAATATGATAAATGCATTTTGTGATATTAAAAACACCAGGATGACTAAAAACACTTCGAATGTACAGAAATGGATAATCTAAACCATAAAATCTAAGTAAAGTATGATTTCAGTTATCAAAAGCGGCTCTAACAGTAAACAATATGCCTTAGTGTTTAAAAACTAGGGTATGTCCCTTTAATGTGAACTAAATAGTCGATTGGAATCATATTCTCGGGATCGATATAGTTTAGTACTGGATACACCTATGGTATAATGGGTAGCAGGATCGGTAACTTAAAGGAGTGTTCCCGTTCCAACTAGTTCCCCGCAACTGTTGTATTGAATGCCATGGTATGTGCTGTCCTATCTAAAGCAAACTGCAGAATAGTAAATGCATTACTGCTATCAGTAGATGAAGCTAATATGGCGGCAGTGGATTTCTCGTCTTGCCATTTCGACCTGGGGAAAGCCTTATTGACTAATGCCTGATGACCAATCTCCAGATCACTATATTTGTAACGGCAATAAATATTATTTCAACAACCAAGAAACGTAATAATCAAATAACTATGGTGTAAAAACATACACACACACACACACACACACACACACACACACACACACACACACACAAAACCCAAAAAAACCTAAGGTTTCATAAACGCATAATCCTTTCCTTTCCAAATTGTAAACCCATTATTTAAAAATAATGTTTATGATTTCCAGCGTTATTTGCTAGGTGTCATGACCTCTGTACATACGTCCATGACAATCACACTCTATTACTCCATTTTACCGTAGTTCACACAATTTGCTGACAGCAAAATAACAGTATCCCTAAAAATTAGAAAATTCCTCGTATTTCTTTGGGAAATCGTCGTGACGCCACGTAAAGCTGCGGACATGACGCACCGCGACACTTGATTGTCGATCGTGACGCCAAGTTTGTTTAATATGGTATCCAATTGACACAGTGTGCGGTAGATACCGTTTTCCAGTTCCTTGGTGGCGTCACACAAAGCCGTGTCTCCGTTCTTCGTGGCATCTATAATAATTTGCTCTATAAACACTGCGACTCTTGACAAGTTTATGAAGTCCCTCCTTATGACATTCTTTGTCTGAAAGTAAAGTGATACACTCGGTGAGGGTGTGCGTGCGTGCGTGCGAGCGAGCGTACAGAGAGCGTTTTCTTTGAGTGAGTGAGTGAGTGAGTGAGTGAGTGAGTGAGTGCAGGACCGGATTCCGGAAATATTTCTGGGGAGCTTCTAAGTATAAAAGGGCGTATGGACCAAATCGTAAAAAGGGCAAACCAGTTGACATTATTTTTAAAAACATTACACACACACACACACACACACACACACACACACACACACACACACACACACACACACACACACACAAAAAAAAAAAACCCCAGAAAAAGTGGCACTTAGAGTGAGAAAGGTGGTAGTTGCATGGGTGAGTGTATTTTGGTGAATTTGTTTTGTGGATTGGTTTCTTGGTGGATGAATTACCATATACCCAAAAAAAGTGGCGAACACGTTGATAGCACCGCGATTTGAATTACGCGCGAACTTGTTTCCGATTTGGTATAATTTTCAAGGATACGAAAGACAAGCAGTCAGAGGTACCTGTTAAATTTATACTGAGTTTCGTATGCACTTTGTCTTTACCGCCAAATTATCCACAAGGTCATGTGGTTCTGTAAACCTGGATGACCACGTGGAGTTGATCGAAGTGACACACAGTTGGGTGTAAGTCTGTTGTTACGTAATCTCAGTTGTGTTTTTGTTTTCTTTGTAACCTTGAATGGAAGTTTGTGGGTACCATCAATAATTAAAAGTTATTTCTTCTGATATTTGCGTTTTTTCAATGTTCTGTGTAGCATGTGCGTGTTCCATCGATAACATGTCTTATCAGACATACATACAACATTGACGTCTCGCTGACAGCATGGTAACATGTCCAAGTGTGTGCGTGAAACCGACATTGAAATGAGTTTGGCAAATGAAATATGGGTAATTTTGATTTTATTATCCGGGGACACAGTCGCGAAAATGTAAAATAAAAACCCGATCGCGAATTATTTTAGCCGCGAAAATACTTGCGTATACGATAATTTTTGCGTGAGCCGTTGGTGAGTCATTGAATGGGTGAGCAATCGCTGTGTCATTCTGCTCAGACTAGCAACTGGACAGTCGTAGAAGTCGTGTCAGCAGAAAGTTGGCCAACTTTGTCGTGGCAGTTGGTTGCCTGAATTTAGCATAACTTACGCCTTTGTCCGACTGCCACGATATCACATCACCACGCGTGGGAAAACCATCTAGATGTTTTTCTTTCATGTAGTTCGAGATACTGGAACTCGAGTGAAGATTTTCATGAAACTGAAAAAAAAAATGTTACAAAATTATACGATTAAAGTATCTTTAAGTATAATGTATAAAAACGAGTATAGCGTCTCTTTTTGTTTCTGTTTTCCTGTTGTTGTTGTTGTTGTTTGTTTGTTTTTGTTTTTTGTTTTTTGTTTGTTTAAGTGAACATTCAAGTATCTTTGCAGGGGCTGATTCAGGATATTCTAAAGAGAGGTAAAAATAAAATTCTAAAAAAGAGCAATTTTTGACTTTACCGAAGATCAAAGAGATGAGCTTCGAAAGCGATTAAAACCTGTAGGGTGGAATTCGGGGCCATGATCCCCGGACATTTTGAAACAAAGGTGACCAGGACGCGTTTTTAGGGAAGGTTAGTGTTGTATATTGTGGATGATTCTTTTTCTAGGTCATAAAATAATGGAACTTCAAACAGATGATGAGGAGTGGGGTTGGGGGGTCACGGTACTCCTGTGACTCCCGTCTAGATCCGCCACTGAAATTTGTGATGCAATATTAACTGTTCTTCTAAAATTAAAAGTATAAAAGGAAATCTGTCAAATAATACAATTAAATACTATCTGCAGGATATGTTATATATTGTTTCATTGGTCAAACGATATTACGAGGAAAATATTTTTTAATAACTACTTACTGTGCCATACTAATAAAACCAGTAGCCTGTTATCTGATTGGCTAGCGATAACCAATGAATTAGTAAACATGTCATCGCCCACATATAGCACGCGTAGAACAGGACGTGACGCATTTTAATACCACGTGCTTTCGGCTTGTTAATTTCGTGTTGATTGATAGAACCAATGACGGAACATATTGTATTAGTTTTAGAACGATTTACATGATTTATTTTACCATTTCCTTCATGCACATGATAATGCTACATTAATATGTTTATAGTCGTAACATGTTTATTATAAACAAAATGTGTACATGTAATATTGTATGAACATATTATATAGAGCACAATAATATGTTAAAAGTTTAACGACACCATTAGAACTCATTGTTTAGTTAAGCATCGGATCGTGCATGTCAAACATTTGGTAATTTTGTACTTGCAGTCTTAGAGGACATCCTATACATATTTCCATTAGCAGCAAGGGATCTTTTATATACACTTTCCTACACACAGGACAGCACATACAAAGGCCAGTCGTGGTGCACTGGTTGGGATAAGAAAATGGGTGTAATGATTTGCTTCCGCCCTACGATGCCAGCACCTAAGCCAAGCGCTCTACCGACTGAGTGATTAAAGTCGGTAAGTTCTGGGTTCGAATCCCTGTACCGGCCCCCACCCAGACTGAGCTTTAGCGAATCATCGCGGAGATGTATGGCCAAAACACCGCCTTTTCATTCATTAACTACTAACCCACAAATAGGTCGAACTGGTGTTTGTGTCCAGGACAGCGTGCTTGAACATTTGTGCACGACAATCAGGTTATTATGAAATGAGTAAATGGATATTATATTAATTAAATAAATAAATAAATAAATAAATAGAAACAGAAAACCCATTAATGTTGGACAAACTACGTCACAGTAACAGTGAAAAGATGTGGGTAGTCTAGGCGTTAAAAACGTTACACGCGGAGGATGGGGGTGCAACAAAATTGTACAACCCATTAGTGCGTGTGTGTGTGTGTGTGTGTGTGTGTGTGTGTGTGTTCGTGTGTGCGTGCATGCGTGTGCGTGCTTGCACCTTCTGATTAAACAGATTACTGTGGACTTGGTATATCATCAAAACAAAAGAACATTAAAGAAAAAAATGTAGACGCCACTAGAACACATTGATTTATTAATCGTCGGCTATTTGATGTCAACCATTTGGTAACTTTGACATATAGTCTTGGAGAGGAAACCCGCTATACTGTTCCATCAATAGCAAGAGATCTTTTATATGCACCAACCCACAGACAGGATAGCGTGTACCAGGGCCTTTAATAGACCAGTTGTGGTGCACTGGCTAGAACGAGAAATAGCACAATGGATCCACCAACGGGGATCGATCCTAGACCGACCACGCATCAAGCGAGCGCTTTACCACTGGGCTACGTCCCGTGTTTATAAAAAGAAAGCAACGTGATTAAAAAAGAGAAATTGACCACAATGCCAATGTCAAGCAATATTTACATTTTCATATATACGTTTATTATATACATAGCAATGAAATATATAGAGGATATTTCATGGTTTTGTCAAATAGGATTTATATCTCATCGAGTGAAGTTTGCAATTATATCTCACGAGTCGCGCTTTTTCAGGTATGTTTGCACAACAGTATTATTAAAAAAATGTTAATTTAATAATTAAATAAAGATAATTTTTATTCAAATTTCTTTTTAAAAGTCTATGGTCAAGTAAATTTTTTGGAAAAATTCCATCGGAAGAATTAATATCATTGCGTTACGTGTTTTTTGTATAGGATAAGCGAAAGATGTTAACAAAAAGCGAAAGATATTGTCAAAAATTAGGAAAGGTGTATATAATAAATATACCATTTTATGGTGTTTTTTCTAATACGAGTTTTATGTCAACTCGTTATGTGTAAACAAAACCCAAATATATATACGTATATATATATATATATATATATATATATATATATATATATATATATTAACTATTGTGCGATTTCTACATCACACTAAATTGGCCACACCCCGAGGTGACCCTGATGCATGCCCAACATAAGTTATTTGACGCATGAACTCACGATTTTCTGCTTCAGTTTCTTGGCAAGGGCGTGCACTTCTCTGGATCGGGCACGGAGTTCCGTGACAAGTTCCTTTAAAGTTGGCTCCGGTAATCCACTGGCGATACTAGAAGGGCCTGTCCATGACGTCACTGGATTATTTCTAGCAAGGCATGGGTGAGACCAGGGCCGATCCGCACCCACGACGGGGAGAGAGTGAGATTCGCTGGTGATGTGAATCAGCGCAATGGCTAGCTCAAACAATACTGTATAATATAATATAATAATGCAATGAAAGTAGAAATTATTTATTGGATTTGAAGATCTTAAACCGATGACGTAACGGAAAACTCCAAAATGTGAAGAGAGTAGCCTAAATATTGTTTGTTTTGAGATATTTTATTGATAAAAAAAAAAAGTTAAAAGGATTACACAGTAGGCAGAGCTTATATAAGTGCTCTTCTAAATAATGTATAGAGAGACACTCAGACAGAGAGACAAGCAGACAAATGGGCTTCCAAATGCGAAGACCGTAAGACCGACAGACCGACAAACAGTCCGTCTAGCAGGCAGACGGATAGACGGGCAGGGAGACAGTAAGAAAAATACACAAGCAGAGAGATGGTTTTAATTGGTCGCCAAATGGGATAGCCCTGAGTTCGCAGCCATTGTAAGTCATGTTTCCGACTAACAGTTAAAAGTTTGTTTTGTTTAACGACACCACTAGAGCACATTGATTAAATAATCATCGGTTATTGGATGTCAAATATGTGGTAATTCTGACACGTAGTCATCAAAGGAAACCTGCTACATTTTTCCTAATACAGCAAGGTTTATATAAACTATCTGTCTGTCTGTCTATCTTTTATATGCACTTTCCTACAGACAGGAAAGCACATGCCACGGTCTTTGACCAGTTGTGGTGCACTGGTTGGAACGGGAAAAACCCAATCAGTTGAATGGATCCACCGACGTGTTTCGATCCTGCGACGCAAGCACCTCAAGCGCGCACTCAACCGACTCAGCTAAATACCGCCCCCGACTAACAGTTTTTGGGGGGGTTTTTTGTGACTAAAATAGCATATTGCATTTATCCTCTTATCTAGTTTTGGGTAGGTATTAGAATGTAATAAATACACAATTACAGGCCACAATAGTTGATTGCTTGGTGTTATTTTTGTGCATGTGTTTGTATTTGTATTTGTTTCTTGTTGGGATATTCCTTTAAGCCAAAACAAATAAAGTTTAACCTAATATTTAAGTGTCCAACAAATAAAGCGAATGACAAATTCTGTAGAACTGATCAAGCTTAATTATTCTCAATTGTTCTTTGTGGCAATATACATCGTATGTACCATAAGTGTATATTTATTTTACAACACTAATACAAATTTTACTTCCAGATTAGCGCATATAAGACGGAAACCAGTTATTATCTATTTCGTCAAAGACTATATACATGTGTATGTGAATAAAACATATACACGTACAGTATTCATTTTATAAACATAACTACACATGGTTCTTTCATAAACTGAAAATATATTTAATGCGTATATTTCTCACATTTGTTAGATTGTTTTCATACAAAAAATTATTTTACATATAAACTGTCTTATTTGAGGCAGCTTCTGTACTTTTCTAAATTATTAATACATTTTTATTGTAATAACTATGGTTATTTTGTATGCTGTAAGTATATTAAATAGTGTGGGGTTTGTCTGTCTTTCTGTCTGTCTGTCTGCTTATTTTTTATGTTTCTCTTTACCGTGCCACTGTGATATCCCGAATTCGTAATGCTAGGTTTTATGCTAGGGTTAGACTGTCAACTGTCACGACGATTGCGTTGTAATGTCCCCAAATCTCGACTTAGACGGGTGCGCTCAGATTAACGATTAATGAGTTATACGACGAGAATCGCGTTGTAAGAAGGCTCAGACTTACAACTGGACAGTCGTAGAAGTCGTGAGAGCAGAAAGTTGGCCAACCTTTTCCTGGCAGTTGAGAGTCTGATCCTAGCATAAGTCTTAATTGCATGCATACATGTATAATAAAAGTTATAAATGATGTGTATTTTCTAGGTTTTATATATATTTGAATAACAAAGGAAATGCAATATATTTATATTTAAAAACTCATAATTCTGTGAAGTACTATCTAAAAGTGAACTACATGTAAATGAAGGAAAGGAAGGAAGGCAATGTTTTATTTAACGATGCACTCAACACATTTTATTTACGGTTATATGGCGTCGGACATATGGTTAAGAACAACACAGATATTGAGACAGGAAATCCGCTGTCGCCACTTCATGGGCTACTCTTCTTGATTAGCAGAAAGGGGTCTTTTTTATGCACCATCCCATAGACAGGATAGCACATACCACATCCTTTGATGAGAGAGAAATAGCGCAGTGGGTCCACTGACGGGGATTGATTCGATACAGACTGCGCATCAAGCGAACGCTTTACCATTAGGATACGTCTCGCCCATATGTAAATGATTACTATGTTGATATGAGCATTTTTGTAAGATCGTGGCAATATATCGTTTGCAAAATATTAACAGCAGTAAAAGATTAACGAATTTATTATTATTATTATTTGTTGTAATTACAATTCAGCACTAATTTTTATTGATTTTTAATAACAAATGTATTTATAATTAAGATGTTTTTAACTACTAAAGACAGCAGCCAGTATTTTATGTAATTAATTAGTACTTACAAATAGTATCCATTTCGGCAGTGACTGTAGTTATTTAGAATTATATTCGACAGTTTAGTTTTAAGAGTTGTTGATTAACCCTTGGTCGCAATTTGTTTTATATAGATTTTTTTTTTTAATTTTTAAACAGTGACTGAAACAAAAAATATATTTTGAATGAGCTAGTAGGGTTTTTCTTTGTTGTTGTTTTTTACGTTATTGTTTAGCAGTTTCTGTTAGTTTAACATCCCAATGTTATATATAGAACACACTTTCCCGCCAGTTTCAGTTTGTAACGCTTAATTAAAATCGATTTTCAATCGTATATACGTATGTGTCACGCTTAAAGAGAAATTGAGACTACTAAACTATACTTTTAAAGTGTCATTAGCATTGTTTAGCAATGTGTCATAGCAATGCAATGTTTGTTTCACTTTCTGTTGAAATATTTTAACTAGAGAAAAGATTTTAATCAACGACTGCGCACTTTCGCTGCTGACAGTTCAGTTCATACTGTGAATGAATGCGTGACTAAAGTTATGCGAAAGGTAAATTGTGTAGGTCATGTGTAATTGTTGTTCGGTACACCGGCACTCAAGGTTGCCTCGTACCAAAATCATTTTCCATCAGTGACATTGTTAACATTTTCTGACAAAACATGTAATCAGGCCACCAGTGTCATGCACTTCATATTGCATTTAACAAAAAAAATGTCAGGTGACATTTAAAATAATTGCAGAATAATTTCTTTATATTCCTTATATTGGACGCTGCGCAACAAATGTTAAAAAATAGTATAAAAAACCCCGACATAATACATACATGATAAAGTTAGTTTGTTTTGTTTAACGATACTACTAGAGCATATTAATTTATTAATCATCTGCTACTGGATGTCAAACATTTGGTAATTTTGACATATAGCCTTACCGCTACTTTTTGTCCATTATTAGCAAGGGATCTTTTATATTATATACACCATCCCACAGACAGAATCAGTGGCGTATCTAGGGTGTGGCAGGTATTGCGCGTGCCCTGGGCGCCACTTGAAAGGGGGCGCCACTGAACAGTTTCTATTAAAGTCAGACGTTATCTAAAAGATGGGTGTCAGATATTTAGTCATGGGCGCAATTTCAGTGCGTGCCATAGGCACTATTTTCAGTAGATAAGCCACTGGACAGGATAGTACATACCATGGCCTTTGATATACCAGTCATAGTGCACTGGCTAGAACGAATAATATCCCAATGGGCCCAGTGACGGGGATCGACCCCAAACCAACCGCTCACCAAGCGAGCGCTTTAGCACTGGGCTACGTCCCGCCGCTTACATACATGTAGTATTGATCGTCAAAGCTGAAATGGAGGATACTCCCAGAGTGTTTTGTCATATCACAATTTATCAGCACGAGTTGATAAATGTATGAAATCCGAGGCTTGTCGAGGATTTTATACTTTTATCAACGAGTGCTGATAAATTATGATATTACAAGACACGAGGGGGGTATTATTTTTATCATCCATTATCATTTTTTTCATTTGCGACAGTTGTAAACAATGTCAGTAATGTGGGTTGAATGTCAATGGTAGACTCGTTAACTAGCAGAACGGCAGTGGCGTGACGTCACTAATGGTAGGCTTAGCGCTGAAACAAACACAGTGGCGTAACAAAAATATTGTCTTGTAATTAAAATTTGACCAGTCAAGATTATAAGAAGCGATATCTCCTGCGGAGATATCGCAGGATATATCGCAAATTATAGTGCCAGCGATATCTCCTACAAAAGCCTTTAATGGATGATAATTTGTTTTCTTCCTTAAAATGTTGACGCTGTATCCCCTAATTATTACCAGCAAACACTAGATTTGATGTGAGGTAAGGTTAACATGCATATATACATATACCCTAGTTTTTAAACACTACGGCGTAGTTTTCACTATTATAACCATTTCTGATGATTGAAATCAGACATTTCTTATATTTTATTGTTGAAATTAGTAATGTCCGTACATTCGAAATGTTTCTGGTCATCCAGTTGTTGCTAATGTCTCAAAATAAATTTGTCATATTGCTAAAACCGGACGCACCTTTGAGAAGTCACGGCTATGGATACAATCTCTAATTTAGTTTTTAACGGTATTTCCCTGTTTCAACTTCTGTTTCAACTTTTGTTTCACTGTGTTTTAACTTCATATCCAAATGTGTTACAGGTTTGTAGATCAACCAAGTTTAGTATCCATTTTCTGTGGTTGAAACTAGGGTATGCGCCTATAATTTAAACCATTTGAATTCTTCCCAGTTCCAAACAGTGCTCAGCGACTGGCATTTTAAAGAATATGGCATGTGTTGTTCTGTCTTTAAGATAACCACTGAGAGTAGTAGTATGTAGTGGTGGGTATTATGAGATATCTTGCTATGGTGTCACAATCAAAACGGTTTCCTAGCTATATAACAATTATTATTGTTATTATTATTATTATTATTATTATTATTATTATTACTGTACCATATACTGCCACTACTACTACTACTACTACTACTACTACTACTACTACTACTACTACTACTACTACTACTACTACTACTACTACTACTACTATTATTATTATACTACTACGACTACCATTACTGCTACCACCATTATTATTATTATTAATAATTATTCATTATTATTATTATTATTATTATTATTATTATTACTACTACTGTTATAGTTATTATCAATTAATATCATATACAAGTAAATACATGTATTATGTATTATCATATGTTATTATTTCATCCCCCAAGTAAACCATTTTCACATTTATACTATTTATTATGTATGTTCCTCTAACGCCGTTGTGGAACGGCCTGAGGGTAATAAAGTTCTGTTCTGTTCTGGTATTTTGACGAAAAGTTAAAGCTAAAGTTTGTTTTGTTTAACGACACCATTAGAGCACGTTGATTTATTAATCATCGGCTACTGGATGTTAAACATTTGGTAATTTTTACACACAGTCTTAGCCCCTTTCGTATGAAACTACATTGTAGTTAGTGACAAATCTACTGTTGACACCCCAATCACAACTTATTTTCCTGCATAAATAATTGTTTTTGTATAATATTATGTAATACTGCTTACCTAAAACCCTTTAAAATGATAAACTTTGCACATCTATGTCATTAAGCATACATGTTAAGTTATTTAGGTATGTAAACGTATATTAAAATGTCGGTAAGCATTCACATGTCTTACAAATATTACATGTAGGTTAAAAAAACAAAAGTCAATTAAACACTATGGATAATATGTTTTTCACATATCCATAGAAATTTGGTAGCCCACTATCAGTACCATGTTGTTATATACATGATCTGTTGTCATATGACAAAAATAGAACCCGTGCAAATATACATTGTGTATGTGTGTATATATATCCCATGTCTGAATTGTCAGCCGTAAAAAAACGCACGTGTAAATTCCGAAATGCACTCGTCTGTTGAACGTCGAGCTTGAGGAAAGCGGACTGAGTATGAACACAATCACGACGGAGTGTGCCGAGTACCCGCCGACCAGTGTCGGCAGAGAAGTATGAACCTAGCTTTTAACTGTTGAACATAGCAGTTCATAGAAGCAATTGAAGACAAGAAAACAAACATCGTTTTGCGGAAATTGCCAACTCTATTGCTACATGTAGAGTGTATCTCAATAAAGAAATGAAGAAATGTTTTATTTAACGACTCTCAGCACATTTTATTTACGGTTATATGGCGTCAGACATGTGATTAAGGACCACACAGATATTGAGAGAGGAAACCCGCTGTCGCCACTTCATGGGCTACTCTTTTCGATTAACAGCAAGCTTAAGGGATCTTTTATATGCATCATCCCACAGACAGGGTAGTACATACCACGGCCTCTGATATACCAGTCGTGGTGCACTGGCTGGAACGAGAAATAATCCAATGGGCCCACCCACGGGGATCGGACACGGACCGCGCATTGAGCGAACGCCTTACCACTGGGCTACGTGTATCTCAATATGAATTGTTTACTTTCTGTATCATAGTATGATTATCGGTGTATCGGTAATATCGAGCATTCCTGACAGCAGAAATGTTTTATTTAACGACGCACTCAACACATTTTATTTACGGTTATATGGCGTCAATCATATGGTTACGGATCACACAGATAATGAGAGAGGAAACCCGCTGTCGCCACTTCATGGGCTACTTTTTTCGATTAGCAGCAAGGGATCTTTTATATGCACTGTCACGGGGATCCTGTAATACCCGTAACGGAATAAAACACGATTATAAAAATATCTCTCCTAACTGTATATCTATTAGATCTCTCTGTATCGGGCAGTGTATACCCGAGTGGCTCGGTTCTAGGTATATCAGAGATACGATCATATATAAAGTATATGTATTATAGCACGTTTAGTTCACTAGAAAACACAACAAAACACAATACGCTTTGGAATCTGTATTAACCTTAAGCTGACAAATATATTTGCCGCAGTTAATTAATTAACAACAACAATAATAATAACAACCCAGAACTAATCACTTAATTAGTTAATCACTAGGTGTCTAGTTTACACAATATTCTAATCACTTCACCGTGATACAACACACACACGTGTGATAATTGAGAAACGCTTCCAGGGGAACTTAATTAATAAAGGAATTACAACTCTATTCCTACTTGGTTAATTTTTAATTAACCCTGAACTATTCATTCAGTAACCTTGTAATACAGAATCAATACTGGTACATATCACCATAAAGACAATAACCTACAGTTTACCTAGGTCCTCTAGGATGACTGGTTAAGCTTTAATAATTTTAGACAGTGAAGCCTACAATTTACTTCGTCAGTTACCGGAAACACTGTCTAAATAATATTGGTATAATACAGTATTAAAATATTTAAAGTCACATCAATCACATCAAGGTTATACAACAGAGCAGAAAAGTATATTTACCAAGTCCAGTCGGACTAACGTTCCCTGTGGCCTTCCTTTTCTTTCTCCCCGATACCTCTAAATCCTATCTATTTATTACAAAACCCGAATATCGCCTGGGGGTACAAGGCGGTACCGAATACCTACAAGTGATATATCCACAGAGACCAAGACAGCATATTTTTCTTAGATGGTCAGACTAGCTGTCGCCAATCGCTAAAATTCCCAGGTCGTAAAACAGAACTCGCGGAGGTATTACGTAACTACTGGTCACATGGCCTCCGCACCTGGTCTGGGTGTGTATTAGGAACAGCTCAACCACCGTCGCGCGGAGGTATTACGTAACAAAGTGCCCACCTAGTCTAAGTGCATACTGGGACTGCACACGGCCCTCTAAAACAATTAAACATCGCCACAGGCGAAAAAAAAAAAAGAGAATGTTCCGTCACATGCACCATCCAACAGACAGGGTAGTACATACCACGGCCTTTGATATACCAGTCGTGGTGCACTGGCTGGAGCGAGATATAGCCCAACGGGCCCACCGACAGAGATCGATCCCGGATCGACCGCGCTTTGAGCGAGCGCTTTACAAGACAAACCAGTCACTAAATACAAACAGTAAGTCGGCTGTGGAAAATAATTCGGGATTATGAAACCGTAGTTTTTGATTTTGTAGCTGTGAAGCACTTGGAAGGTCAGGTCAGGTCATAGGTTTTAACGTGAACATTCAGAACAAGCTGTTGTAGCACACGCCTGTCATGGGCGCAGGTGTCGATTTTCACCGGCTCTTCCGTCTAGGACAGGAAAAGTTTTGGGGGTGGGGTTGTTGGTGCACGAAGGAGGCAGTGAAAGTCGACACATGTTTGTTATTATTATTATTATTTTTATGTCTATTATTTGGAAAGTCTTCTTTCAATATCCTCACCATAAATTTAATTAGCGCGTCCAAGGAACACTTAATACGTAACACAACTCAACTAGAATTGGATTCTAATTTCACAAACCGATTTATTTCGGCTGATAAAATCTCTCTCTCTCTCTCTCTCTCTCTCTCTCTCTCTCTCTCTCTCTCTCTCTCTCTCTCTCTCTCTCTCTCTCTCTCTCTCTCTCTCTCTCTCTCTCTCTCTCTCTCTTTCTCTCTCTCTCTCTTTAGTTCTCTCTTTCTCTCTTTATTTCTCTTTTTCTCTCGCTCTTTCTCTCTCTATATCTCTCACTCTTGTTCACCTCCTCCCCTTCTCTCTCTATCTTTGTTGTTTTGTTTACTTAATTCTTAATTCATACTCACTCTCTCCCCCAATCCCTCATTCATTCACTCACTCTCTCTTCTCTTCTCTCTCTCTCTCTCCCTCTCTCTCTCTCTCTCTCTCTCTCTCTCTCTCTCTCTCTCTCTCCTCTCTCTCTCTCTCTCTCTCTCTCTCTCTCTCTCTCTCTCTCTCTCTCTCTCTCTCCTCTCTCTCTCTCTCTCTCTGTGTTTGTGTGTTTGTATGTGTGTGTGTGTGGGTGTGTGGGTGGGTGTGTGGGTGTGTGCGTGCGTGTTTGTTTTTATATTGTTGCTAATTTGTGTAGGCTAGGTACGGAAATGAATTACACGTATCTACTATGTTGTACGTCTGACGATTTATTTAACACATTGCAAGTAACTGCATAATAAAAGTACCGGTATGTGTATTTCTCATTTTAAAATAAAAGAGAATTATTTAAAAATTGTTTAAGTAAGGACAGTTTGCACAAATACGAAGTCTGTTGTGCTTGTGTTCATGGAAAAGAAAATAATAAAGATTTGAGTAAATAAGCACGCTGTATTTTGAAAATGGCCATCTCGTAACGACTTTAATAGTACGTTATAAGCTATCATAACAATCCTTGCGATTAACCGTAAGGTGCTTACCAAACAAGTCACATATGCGTTGTTCCAAAATGTACCGTTGTTTTGTTTTTGTTTTTGTTTTTGTGCGAGTTTTGTTGTTGTTTTTGTTTGGTTTTGTTTTTAGTTTTTTGCATTCAGTATTATATGTCCCTAATCTAGCATATATTTTCTGGAAAAATATTTTGTCAATTATTATAGACTATGGTAATTTTAGAGGTTGGACTATACTCAATATAATTCCATAGCCGATAATGTTAAGGTATATATCATGCAACTTGCAATCAAACTATCACCCATAAATATGAATACTACAACCCTCCCCAAAAGTATTAACTGAAGAACAACTCCTCCAGGTTCTCACAAAACTGTTATAGTTTCACAGGTGCTCCATACTTGTTTCAAGAACAACGCTACCTGACACCGTGGTATTGGATAAAATAAAATGTCATACATTTATTGCCCAGATAAAAACGTTTTTCAATACACACCGTCACATATGTTACTAATACTAACAATAACCAGACTTGCAGCATTCCTGCGTTTTCTGCAATTTTTAAGATGTTATCGACTAACGGAGACTTTTTAACGATTGTAATGACATATCAAATATATTTTTCTGCATAAAATATTAGTGGCTGTATATTAAACGTGTTTCTGATCGTTCTAATATTTGTACTAGGTTAAATTTAATTTTATTTCCTACAATGGGTTCTTTTCGTACGTACGAAATTATTTGAAGACAAAATTAAGTTTTGGCTTCTTACAACTATTAAGACGACCAGAAACACATTGAATATACAGACACTGATATTCTAAACAAGAAAATATATTTAACATGTAAGTTTAATTGTAGAAATATTTTATTAGTCGGAAACATCTTACAATGCAGCAAACTCAGGAATGTCCCTTTAATTGCTCCAGTTGCATCTCGAACTTTGACCTGGCCGGATGTTATTTGGTATTGTGCTTCACAGAGGAGTATTTTTCTTTTTCTCTTTTTATTGTCTAGCTTTTAGCGACCATTAAAGACAAAACAATTTGTTTTGATTTTTTCAATATTTATTTGTCTTAGAAACAATGCAAATATTGAGTATTGTATAATAATAGTATGCTTGTTGGAAGACAAACATAGGACCGTAGGAACACATTCAGTACATACATATAAATGCTAAAAACCATTACCATAAAATGAGTTTCACAAAGCACCAGACACTTTTAATGTAATAACGGAAATACTTTTTGGCATTTTGATACGATGATGGTGGTGATGATGATGGCGATGATGATGACTGTGATGATGATGATTGTGATGATGGTGATGATGATGATGTAAAATTAATATAATAAATATATTTACAACCATTAGCCCAGCAAAAATGGAAGAATTATAAAGGTATTTTATCAAAATGCCCATGCACATTACAATAGACGTAATACACACATAAACACAACCTATTATATATGTCGTAACAAAAAATATGTTAATAAATAATATATAAATATAAATGCTACAAACCAATGCCATAAAAAGTCTGTTTTACAAAACACCAATAACATTTAATATGATAACTGAGCATGCGTTATGTTAAATTTTCCTTCAACGGAAATACTTTTGGGCACTTTGATATTATAATTATAATAATTATAATGATGATCATAAATACTAAAATATATTTACAACCGTTAAACCCAGTAAATTATAAAATGGTTACAAAAGTATTTTATCAGAATGCCCATTCACATCACTATAGGAGTAATACATCAGCCCTTTCATTAACACAATATTTGTTCCATAACAAAACCAACAACACACGTTGTTAAAAATGGTTGTTTGATGTCCAATCCCACCGCAAATGTATTTAATTCCTGGTTTCATAATTTTCTCGCTTTATAAACTTCGATAATATCATATACTTTTTAACTTGGTGTTTGTTTTTGTTGTTGTTTGTTTTTTTTTTGTTTTTGTTTTTGTTTTTTTTGTTGTTGTTTTTTTTTGGGGGGTTGGGGGGGGGGCGGGGATTGGGGGTGCGTCTTTGGAGATAGCTTAGTATGTATGTCTGCTGTCTGTCAATCTGTCAGGTTTGTATATCTTTTGTTTTGTTTTTTGTTTTGTTTTTTGTTGTCATTTTATGTTTTCTCGTTGCTTTCGATCGTTTTACGAAATGTTCCAGTATTAACTATTACTGTATTAGTTTTGTTATGTTTTGTTATGTAATAAACATTGCGTCATACGAACACAGGGAGGTTTTCGTTCAAGCTGCTAAATATCAATACAACTCAGTTGTACGCAGCTTTCATCTTTATATGGTTGTCTTCGTTGGCCTTCATGAGATGGACAGCGTCTTTCGCCATGGTGTAGTCTCGTTTACGACGATCCGCGGTGTTCTTGACGTCACGCAAAGCATTGTCCATGACGTCTCTGGTCACGTGACTCGGCACCTTTAGTCCGAGAGTCTGCAGTATGGTTTCCGTCTGACACAGGATGCTGAACAGTTTGTTCTCCAGAGTCTTCATCTCGGTCTGCGAGGAGCTGTTCTCGTGTTCAAGGTCATCGACCAGAATCTGTTCCAGAAAGACCAGTACAGTGGATAGATTGATGAAGTCTGTTATTAGAACATCACCCGTCTGAAAAGAAACGAAAGGAATATAAAAAAATAAAAAATAAATGCACATTTTAAATGACTGATTTCGTGCGGTCAGTTTGACATTTGGTGGAGGTGGAGAAAGAGAAATCGAGGGATAGAGATAATGTGAGAGTGTATTCATTCATATTTCATTTCAACTTATTTTCGTGCTTATATCCAATTAAGCTTCAAGCACGCTGTCCTTGGAGAACACCTCATTTGTCTGTGCTGTCTGTCCAGGACAGTGGTTTAGTAGTTAGTGGTTAGTGGTTAGTGAGAAAGAAGAGGCTGTAGTGGTCTTACACCTATCCACCGAGTCGTTAAAACTCGCTCTGGGTGGGAGCGGGTACCGGGCTGCGAACCCTGTACCTACCAGCCTTATGTCCTTTGACGTAACCACGACACCACCCAGCCGGTTGTGAGAGTGTACACGATTGGTTCGTGAGAGAGAGAGAGAGAGAGAGAGAGAGAGAGAGAGAGAGAGAGAGAGAGAGAGAGAGAGAGAGAGAGAGAGAGAGAGAGAGAGAGAGAAAGAAATCAATCGACAGAGAGATACTGATATATATGAACAAATATAGATAATAAAAACGGAAAAAAGGAGAGAGATAGGGATTGACACAGAACAAGAAAGCGATACAGCAACATAGACAAACACATATAGAGAGGCAAACAAACAGGTAGATATTGACATTCCGCCGTTCGAGATCTAGAAGGACACTTGGATAGTTATAACTGAACGGCGATATTACCACTTTATGTAAATGACCTATTGCCGTCAGCCCGCCTCAAATAGTAGGTATAACTTTTATTCATTTTGGGATGGGGTTTTTCCGCGCGGTAACAAATGCTGCGTAGTGTACGGCGCGGACATTGATAAAATAGTATCACAATTTATTTCATTTTATTTTTCCATTTTATTTCAAGCTATTTTCGTGCTTATATCCAATTACGGTTCAATCACGTTGTCCTGGGCCCACACCTCAGCTATTGGCAGAGAGAGAGAGAGTGTGTGTGTATTGGTCTTACACCTACTCATTGCGTCGTTAAAAATCGCTCTGGGTGGAAGCCGGGCTGCGAACCCAGTACCTACCAGCCTTTTGTCCGATGGCCTAACCACGACACCACCGAGACCGGTCACCATTAATGTCCTCACCTCGTTTTTATTGTTCCAGTCCATCACGTGACCAGGAAGCGGCTGTCCGTTGAGGTGAACTTTTTCCAGGTACTGTGCAATGTCCAGACTTGAGTCTATTCTGTGTACAAACTGAAAAACAAAACAGTAAGACTTCTCTAATATTGGAACATTGACAGTATAAAACAAATACCAGTATATTGAAAGGAAAGGAAAGGCGAGGAGAAGAAAAGAAAGGAGAGGAGACCTGGGGCTTTATTCACAAAGGTCACTTAGGCTCTGCTAGACAACAAAGTATCCTCTTTGCAAGTATTTTTGCATTGCACTGCGACATCGTAAAGTTACGAGAGTTTAGTGAATTAGGCCCCAGAGGAGAGAAGAGCGAGTGGATGTGCAGGAAATTATGCGGGTGGGGGTCGGGGGGGGGGGGGGGGGGGGGGGGGGGGGTCTAGACTGTGACGAACAAAATGTGTGGGACGGGGGTTTGAGTCATGAAGAGAACAAGAAAGTAATATTTAATAACACATCACGCTCATTTCAAATTACAGCTGTTTTGGTGTGCAACATAAATGTTGCTACTAATCATAGTATGTTTTCTCTCTGAGACTATATGTCAAAATTACCAAATGTTTAGCTATCATACAACAGTAAAATAATGCAATATTTCTTTTATTGCTCACTTACAAAATGGTTCTTGAGATTTCCCGACAAGATGTGACCCTCTTGGGATCTGATGTAAAGTTCGTTGACTAGATCACTCATGGGAGGTTGGAATGGGAAAACGATGGCTCCTGGGGCTTGACCGGAGGACCCTGCAGGTGCGCATGGTGTTGCCCATGGTAAATCCGGGGCACTTCGTCGTTTCCGGTCCAGTAGTGGGAAATGATGTGAAACCGGAAGAACGGAGCCAGCAAGAAAAACTAACAGTAATCGTCCTGAAATTTTCAAATATAAATATATATATATATTTAAAAACAAAACAAAACTGCAATGATTGGTATAAACAAGAATTAAAGAAGAAATATGTTCGGTGTTTTGTTTGGAGATTTTAGTTTGTGAAATGAATGCTTCTCTGCATGTGTCCATGTCTGCAGGCGCCTTTGAAGGAAGGTTATATTTTATTTAACGACGTACTCAACACATTTTATTTACGGTTATATGGCGTCAGACATGTGGTTAAGGACCACACAGATATTGAGAGAGGAAACCCGCTGTCGCCAATTCATGGGCTACTCGTTTCGACTAGCAGCAAGGGATCTTTTATACGCACCATCCCACAGACAGGGTAGTACATACCACGGCCTTTGATATACCAGTCGTGGTGGACTGGCTGGAACGAGAAATAGCCAAATGGGCCCACCGACGGGGATCGATCCCAGACCGACCGCGCATCGAGCGGGCGCTTTACCACTGGGCTACGTCTCGCTCTCAGGCGCCTTTGAAGTAAATTGCGCATGGGGGCCAGGAGTTATAGACTGCGACGAGCGAAGTGTTTGGGGGGTGGGGGGTGGGGGATGGATCGAGTCATGTTTCCCAGAAAAATACACTGAAAAAAAAACCCTGCACACGCGCCTGTGTCTATATTGATCAATTTTCACTGTTGGAAATGAAGATTTGCATATTAAATTAGAAAGAAGCGATATATCATGTTCAGCGAATCGTATTACATGTCTAGCATTCCCTGGGAATTCAGCCAACAGTGTATAACATGAAGTTTACTTTGACGTATATCGCTTTGTCGTTGAGTCAAATAATGCATTGAAGTGGGCTTTGTAATATTGTTTCCTGTGCTAGGTCACTTTAAATTGCTCAATGTCGGTAATGTGCTCCACATATTTAATGCACAGTGATTTGCCCCGCGTAATGGGACATTGTTAAATCAAAAAGAGATGTCCATTATTGTGCAGCCATTGTAACATGTTATCTGATTACCGTTACAGAAGACCTGTTTTTTTACTATTAAAATTATATATTGGTTATATATGTTTTGCTTATAACAGTAACATCAATATCTGAGTATCCAATTAATTTTATTATGATCGTCTTAATTTTGTAGTAATTAAACTGGATTTTACCTTACAATAACATTTTATTTATTTATTTTATTATTATTTTTTTTTTTTGTGTTTTGTTTTTTTTAACTTAAAAATGCATTTTGAGCTTTAAACAAATGATTGATTTTTTTTGGATTTTTTTTTGATTTTGATTTTTTTTGCGCTCATCTAAGGGGCGGAACGTAGCCCAGTGATAAAGTGCGGTCGGTGTTGGATCGATAACCGTCGGTGGGCCCATTGGGCTATTTTTCGTTCCAGACAGTACACCACTACTGGAATATCAAATGCCGTGGTATGTGCTATCCTGTCTGTGGGATAGTGCTAATAATAGAAAACTGTAGCGGGATTCCTCTTTAAGACTATGTCAGAATTACCAAATGTTAGACATTCAATAGCTGATGATTAACAAATCAATGTGCTTTAATGGTATCTTTAAAAAAAAAAAAAAAAAAAAAAAAAAACCAACAACAACAAAAAAACCCCCCAACCTTTTAACCTCTTTTCAGAATCACACCCACCCTTACCGTACTCCCCTGTAATACGATGGAACAGCCCTAATTGTACATTTTTTTAAATATTTGTCATGCGCGAGATAAGGCATGTAACATCTGTGCTCGATGTCGGCATCCACAGTTATGAAGACTACGAGAAGAAAAACCCGATCAATACGCGAACACCATACTGCGAACTGCTGCGTAACGTAATGCTAACGGTCGTGATGATTAACAGCACAATAATGGAGCCATTCGTAACAACGAACTACATACACTGTACAGAACTGGCGTTAACAGCTGCAGCTGAAGCAGTATAGCAACATCATCAATAGTAGTAATAGTAGTAGTAGTAGTAGTAGTAGTAGTAGTAGTAGTAGTAGTAGTAGTAATAGTAGTAGTAGTAATAGTAGTAGTAGTAGTAGTAGTAGTAGTAGTAGTAGTAGTCAGTAGTAGTAGTAGCAGCAGCAGCAGTAGTAGTAGTAGTAGTAGTAGTAGTAGTAGTAGTAGTAGCAGTAGTAGTAGTTACAGTAGAAGCAGTAGTAGTAGTAATAGTAGTAGTGATGGAGGTGGTAGTTTGACAAGTGGAATGATGATGACGGCCTAGCGGTGTACTTACTCCAGCTTTTAGCCGCATCTGAGATAACTATAGCGACCATGCGGACATTTCGATTAGCAACACGGAGTCCCTTCAGAAGCATCACACCCCCCCCCCCCCCCCCCCCCCCCCGAGCGGACTCGATCCTATGACCTCGTGTACCTGCTTTGTCATAAAAACAAATACCGGTACCTTGCCAAATACATGTATTTCAAAAGCGGAACCGAAACCTTGATATTATTTCGATTTCGTCAGTTAACAAAAGTGATCATTGTATAAACATTGAGTCTTGTATACAGAGGCCGAGTAAAGTGCCTGTCGAGAGATCATTAGATTTATGAATGTCATGTTGACGCATACTCATAATCGTCTGCGGAAAACACACATTAGTACCCTTTATCTTAATGTTTTGGCGAACAGTTTCTTTGTCCGCGTCTAAGGTAAATATTTGTTTAGAGGTCACTAGAAGTTACGGGTTTCTCGCGTTACACAAATTCCATTCCGACGTGATAAAATCAGTGTTTCAATAAAAGGGATTTTTTTTTTCCTCCAGAATTACTCACATATTGATTTACAGTTACCGGAAGTCAAGATTTCCTTCTTTTTTGGCAATCTTTTGTCAGAAACAATAAATGAAGTTTATTCCTTGAAATGATTGACCTTTTATATTGATTTCAAAATAACATATATATATATATATATATATATAAGAAAGAAATGTTTTATTTAACGACGCACTCAACACATTTTATTTACGGTTATATGGCGTCAGACATATGGTTAAGGACCACACAGATTTTGAGAGGAAAACCCGCTTTCGCCACTTCATGGGCTACTCTTTCCGATTAGCAGCAAGGGATCTTTTATTTGCGCTTCCCGCAGGCAGGATAGCACAAACCATGGCCAGTTATGGATCACTGGTCGGTGCAAGTGGTTTACACCTACCCATTGAGCCTTGCGGAACACTCACTCAGTGTTTTGAGTCGGTATTTGGATTAAAAATCCCATGCCTCGACTGGGATCCGAAACCAGTACCTACCAGCCTGTTGACCGATGGGCTAACCACGACGCCACCGAGGCCGGTAACAACATATATATATAATCGGGTCCATAATATGATGTCAGGGACTCGGCAAGCCTCGTTCCTGACAACAAATTAGGTACCCTCGGGTGGAATAGCCCTATCCCACATGGACACATATGAAGGATTCTTTTAATATATATATATATATATATATATATATATATATATATATATATATATATATATATATATATATATATATATATTAACCAATTTTGTTAGCAATTTTAAAAAGTAGATGACCAAATAAAAAATCTTTTTCATATAGGTTATGTAACAGAAATATGTTGGCAAAATTTTGTTTTAATTCCAAATGCCTTTCTTTTGAACTACATCTGACTATATAGTCATAAACGTCTTGCAATTACCATATAAATATATCAGTCAACTATTAAATAATGTTATAATGACACAGTAAAAGAGACAGTCCTGAATTCCCTGCCATTGTTCTCTACTAACACAGCCATTTTGATGACTAAAACTGCGTATTAATGTATTTATTTATTCATTTAGAATATCAGAATTTATATACACACGGAGTTTATCGTCATCCTAATGTGTGTAGTAACTTAAACCGGATTTTACCTTCCTATAATTTTTGCTACAAACGTTATCATACGACGGCATACACATTGGATATAAATAGACCGGTACTCTAAACAAGAAAATATATTTAATCTATAATTTTAGTCGCCAAAAGGCTTTGTTAGTCGGAAACATCAAACTCTCAAATCTTATTCCCATTGACTCGGTAGGGTACAAACAAAAACTCGAGTTAAAACGTTAACTGTATGAGACTATAGCAGGGACTTGCCATAATCATATAAAAATGCCATCGGCAATGACATAAACTGTCAAATGTAATGTCGGTTGGGAAATTCGCACAGTGTATTAGGATACAAAACAGTACGTCAACTATACGCTTGGAGTGATCGTTAAATATATTTTTCTAGGAATGCGTTGTTTAATCATTATTTTATTTTATTTTTGTACGACGTAATTGTTCCGTCACTTTTCATCGGTTATGATAATATTTCATGCACCTAATAAACGTAACACAATAATGTTAACGTCTGGTCAAGTTCATTTCGAATGAAAAAATACCTATAGTTCACTCACTAGGTTTCAAGGTATCTGTAATAAAATAACTAAATACATTACCATTCAATATGTGGGTTTTATCAAATATAATTTCAACTAGTTTATTTCACATTTATAACTTCGACTAGTTTATTTTATTTAAATAAAATAGAGAGACGGAAAGATCTAAACTTCTGAAAGATTGTTTCCGGCCATCACTACACTGGGGGCGAGACGTAGCCCAGTGGTAAAGCGCTCGCTTCATGCGCAGTCGGTTTGAGGATCGATCCCCGTCAGTGGGCGCATTGGGCTATTTCTCGCCCCAGCCAGTATACCACGACTGGTACATCAAAGGCCGTGGTATGTGTCATCCTGTCTATGGGATGGTGCATATAAAAGATCCCTTGCTGCTAATCGAAAAGAGTAGCCCATGATGTGGCGACAGCGGGTTTCCTCTCTCAATATCTTTGTGGTCCTTAACAATATGTCCGATACCATATAACCGTAAATAAAATGTGTTGAGTGTGTCGTTAAATAAAACATTTCCTTCACTATGCTGATTCTGAACAAGAAATACGAAATATAATATTTTCCTTCACTATACTGATTCTGAACAAGAAATACGAAATATAATATTTTCTCACAGAAATATATTTGTCCTGATGTTTGAATGCAGATGACATTTAGATCTTCCATTTTAAGTTTTAAGAAGAGATATTTAAAATTTTAAAATGTATTTAATTAAACATAAAAGTCAAATTTCAAACTTATGAAAAAAAAAGGAGTAAAAATATTCTCAACCAATATTTGCATGTCAATGGTAATGACTATTAATATTGCAATTTGTTAGCTATCATCAACATTTTAAAACAAATAGAAATTCATCTTACCTAGCATATCCATCTATGTGTTTGAGCGCAGCTGTATTTTCTCTTTGTATATTATGTTTGTAAATATGGCACAAAATACACAATAATCACCAAGACTTACCATTTTATACTCTTCTGTCGAAAACTTCGAATACGGAACTGAAAAAAGGGATTCGAAAATTCCCGTTCGCATAGTTTCAGTGATACACCACCTTATGCCACACCTGCTGTCGGAAACGACCGACTTCGTACAACGTAAAGTTATCCACATATCCGAGAACCGGGAGTTTCCACCGCGGGTTTCGACCAATCACATGATTCATTAGAAAATACAGAATCCATTATTAGACAAATTACTAATATTGCGTTTAAAGAGATAAAATAAAACGTTTCGTATTCATTTTGAGAAGCGATGAGTGTCTGTCGTAAAAATCAATATCCGATTGAAATAGTTGTGGGAATCACAAATGTAGAGAGAGGGAGAGAGAACGGCAAGAGTCCTATTGGAGTATTTATACAACGAGATATGAGGCGGTCGGTTCAGCTCAATAAAGATCTGCAAACTGATACTGCGTTACTCCATGACATAGGCCTATTTCTAGCAGCTGTAGCGAAGGGACGGTAACTTAGATTTTCGCATGGGTGGGTGTGGGTGTGGGGGGGGGGGGGGGGATATCATCAGCGTCGGCTGCTTGTTGTATTGGGAAGGAATCCACGTATAACAGTATGACGCACATGTCCCGGTGAGGGAATCAGTGTCCTGATCCTTTCATACTTTCTTCAGGAATTGTGGAAAGCGTGAACCAGCTGCCCAACCTAATACTTCGGGTTTGTTTTGTTTAACGACACCGCTGGAGCACATTTGCTTATTAATCATCGGCTATGGGATGTCAGAATTGGTAATTTGTATATTGTCTTAGAGAGGAAACCGCACAATGTCTTCCATTAGTAGCAAGGGATCGTTTACACGCTTCATCTCCAGAGTCTTCATGGAGGTGGGTGGGTTGGGGGGAGGGTAACAGACATTAACACCTTCTTATGATGGTGGAGATGATGGTGATGATGGTGATAATGATGAAGATGATGGTGATGATCATGATAATGATGATGCTGATGGTGGTGGTGGTGATGATGCTGATGGTGGTGGTGGTGGTGATGACGATGATGATGATGGTGGTGGTGGTGATAATGATGAAATTTGTTATGATGTTGATGATTGTCACGGGGATTCTATAATTCCCGTAACTGAATAAAACACGATTATCAAAATATCTCTCCTAACTGTATATCTATTAGATCTCTCTGTAACAGGCGGTTAAACCCTAGTATGGCTCGTCTAGGTATGATCAGAGATACGATCTTATATAAAGTATATATTATTATAGCACGTTAGTTCTCTAGAAACACAACAAAAACACAATACACTTTGGAATCTGTATTAATCTACGCTGACAAATGTACAGCCATAGTAGTTAATTAATAACAGCAATAATAACAACCCAGAACTGATCACTTAATTAGTTAATCTCTAGGTGTCTAGTTTACACAATATTCTAATCACTTCATCGTTACACCACACCCACACGTGTGATAATTGAGAAACGCTTCCAGGAGAAGTTAATTAATAAAGGAATTACAACACCATTCCTAACTGGTTAATTTTTAATTAACCCTTACTACTCGTTCAGTAACGTGTGATAATTGAGAAACGCTTCTTGGGGAACTTAATTAATAAAGGAATTACAGCTCTATTCCTAACGGGTTAATTTTTAATTAACCCTTAACTACTCTTTCAGTAATCTTGTAACACAGAATTAATACTGGTACCTATCACAATAAAGACAATAACCTACAGTTTACCTAGGTCCTCTAGGATGACTGGCTAAGCTTTATATTACCAAATACTCATATAATGTTAGAACAAAAAGTCTACGATTTCCTTCGTCAGATGACCGAAGACACTGTCTAAAGAATATTGGTATAATACAGTATTAACATTTTTAAAGTCACATCAATCACATCAAGGTTATACACAGAGCAGAAATGATATTTACCAAAGTCCAAACGGACTAACGTTCCCGGGAAGCTTCCTTTTCGTTCTGCTAGATATCTCTAAATCCTAGCTATTTATTATAAATCAGAATATTGCCTGGGGGTACAAGGCGGTACCTCCCCCTATCATCTGATATTTCCACCGCGACCAAGCGGTATTATTTCTCTCTGATCGTCAGACTTACTGACGCCATCGTCGCCAAATCACGGTCGTCGAAACCGCACTCGCAGAGGTATTACGTAACTACTCGCCACATGGCCTCCACAGCTGGACTAAGTGCATATTGGAATGTCCGATCGCGCGAAGTATTACGTAACAAGTTGCCCAGCTAGCTAAGTGCATTTGGAACTGCACACGGCCCTCTAACACAATTAAAATCGCCACAGGCGAAACAAATTTAAGCGCATGTGCCGTCACAATGATGATGATGATGATAACAAACGGTTATGTCGACATTTGGTCTAGAAAAAGAAAGAGATAGTGAAAATCCGCTGCCAGGACAAAGGCTTCTTCTACCGATGAAGAAGGTAGCTATGTTTTATATGAACTGATAAAACAAGAGATACTACGACTTTCGATCTGCCTGTCGTGGGTCGTTGAGCCTAACAAAAAACAACAACAACAACAACAACAACAGAACAACACGTCCACACAACGCGAGCTATTCTGCGATCCATCGCACCATAGTTGAGCGCTCTACCACAGACTTCACCACCCCTTCACCACCACCAACCCCATCCCCGACCCCGCTGCTAGGAATGCTCTTTAAGATAAAGGTCATAGAGGGAAGTAATATCGCTACATGCTCTGTTGCTGTTGGTTCTTCTAAAATTACTTTTCAACAACCTGCGCACACAAAACTGGAATATATCTCGCACATCTACTCGCCAATTTCCGCTTATGTACGTCATTGAATACAAAGTCTTGGCGTTCTTGTTCTTTTTCTCTCTCTCTCTCTCTCTCTCTCTTTTTTATTTTTTATTTTTATTATATTTTTTTTTAACACATATCCTACACTAGACAGAGATCCATCTTTCTGTCGCATGCAGTTGTTCTACCCGTGTTCTACATTCAAGTACCACATGTATTTATCAATACCAATAAAACTAAACACTCTTATGGAACTGTTTATGTTCTTCCTTGGCATATAGGGGCGGGAGTTTTCTCAGTTATGTTGAGTGCTAGCCTGAGCTGATCCATTCAACTGACTGGGGGTTTTCTCGTTCCAACCAGTGCACCACAACTGGTGAAATGCCGTGGTATGTAGTTTTCCACAGACAGATGACTTGCTGCTAATGGAAAAATGTAGCGGGTTTCTGACTAAGTGTCAGAATTTAAAAATGTTTGACATCCAGTAGCCGATGATTAAATAATCAATGTGTTCTAGTGGTGTCGTTAAACAAAACAAACTTTAACTTTTCTGTCAAATTTAATTGTTCCCTTCTACCTTCTATCTGCATGTACAAGATGTCGTTATCAATACATATAACGATCGCCTGATGCGTGTCGATCCACAACTGGTGTAACAAAGGCTGTGGTATGTACTACCCTGTCTGTGGGATGGTGCATATAAAAGAGCCCATGAAGTGGCGACAGCGGGTTTCCTCTATTAATATATGTATGGTCCTTAACCATATGTCTCACACCATATAACCGTAAATAAAATGTGTTGAGTGCATCGTTAGATAAAACATTTCCTTCCTTACTTGGCATATATTTCTGACTATCGATCTTAATACTACTGTGCCTGAAATAATAGTATGGCTTTCAGACGGCACATACGTATGTTAGTCCATGAGCCAGGACCCACAAGTTTGCCAATTAGTACCATCGGTGAGGGGGAGGGGGGGGGGGGGGGCACGAATGCGTAGAGTGATTTTTGTCAAGGCCTAATTCCCTGTAGATGAACAAAGTATGATAACATTGCAAAACTTACAGCTTTCTGTGTGTATGTCACGGGGATTCTATAATACCCGTAACTGAATGAAACACGATTGTCCAAATATCTCTCCTAACTGTATATCTATTAGATATCTCTGTAACAGGCAGTTATACCCGCTGTGGCTCGTCTAGGTATGATCAGAGATACGATCTTATATAAAGTATATATTATTATAGCACGTTTAGTTCACTAGAAAACACAACAAAACACAATACACTTTGGAATCTGTATTAACCTACGCTGACAAATGTACTGCCGCAGTAGTTAATTAATAACAACAATAATACAACCCAGAACTGATCACTTAATTAGTTAATCTCTAGGTGTCTAGTTTACACAATATGCTAATCACTTCACCGTGACACAACACCCACACGTGTGATAATTGAGAAACGCTTCCAGGAGAACTTAATTAATAAAGGAATTACAACACTATTCCTAACTGGTTAATTTTTAATTAACCCTAACTACTCATTCAATAACCTTGTAATACAGAATTAATACTGGTACCTATCACAATAAAGACAATAACCTACAGTTTACCTAGGTCCTCTAGGATGACTGGCTAAGCTTTATATATATATATATATATATATATATATATATATATATATATATATATATATATATATATATATATCAGAACGGTGAGCCTACAGAATACTGCGTCAGATGACCGGCAGCACCGTCTAAATAATATTGGTATAATACAGTATTAAATATTTAAAGTCACATCAATCACATAAAGGTTATACAACAGAGCAGAAATAATATATTTACCAAAGTCCAAACGGACTAACGTTCCCGGGAAGCCTTCCTTTTTGGTTCTCTCCGATATTTCTAAAACTCTAGCTATTTATTATAAAATCGAATATCGCCTGGGGGTACATCGCGGCACCGAATCTTACCATGTTAGTTTCGACCACGCCCACGCCGGCATATTTTTCTCAGATGGTCAGACTCAATGACGTCTAGTCCCCAAAATCACGGTTGTAAAAACCGCACTCGCGGAGGTATTACGTAACTACTGGCCACATGGTCTCCGCACCTGGCTGGGTGTGTATTGGAAAAGCTCGATGACCGTCGCGCAAAGGTATCACGTAACAAGTTGCCCATCTGGGCTTAAGTGCAATTTGGAACTGCACACGGCCCTCTAAAACAATTAATATCGCCACAGGCGAAAACAAAATTAAGAGCATGTACCGTCACAGTGTAACTACTAGTTTTGTTACTCTATCTCCATTTTCACGGCAACTTTAGTTCTATCAAGTTGCTTAAGGGGCCACCATGCAAATGACATTGTTACATAATTATAAAAACAATTAGGGTGATAACACTTGGTAGATAGGGAGTTAACAGATTTGACCATTCATATATGTTAACAATATTGAATTTTTTTTAAAGTTATGGTCTCACATAACACTTTTTCGGTAACGTTACAAAACACAATTCGCACAATTGTACACACATTTCACATTAAAGTTAGGTTCACAACAACAAATATACTTTTGAAAGGTTCGTATTGCAGCGGAAGATTATTTTGACATCCAGTTAATATTTAAATCCTATATATAAAGTTTTCTTGGAAGTGTTTCTGTGTAACGACGCTTTTGATAATCCTACCCCCTTTCCTCCAAAGCAATATTTCATAGGAATTGTTAACAGGATAACTAAATAAAAAAACATTATAAAATATTTATTATGATGGACATGGCAAAACTAAGGGTAGATGAAGTTGGTGGGATATAAACACGTTTTTGACGTTAAGTAAAGCAATTGTCGCCATTTAACAATAGTAATTCCAGTCGAAGTTTAGATTTACACCTTTTTCGGGGCTTCATTATACCTGAATGTTTTGTTGAACGGTCACGCATTACTTATGTATTCCATATATAAAGTATGTGTGAAGCTATTTGCTGATGAAGTTATTAAAGGGACAGACCCTAGTTTCAGCCCATAAAAACGCACACTAAGTTTAGTTCATCTACAAACCTGTAATACATTTGGATAAAGTTACAACTGAGTGAAACATGAGTCTGTGACTTTGAAATACCCTCCAAAAATAGACTAAAACTCAACTCCATAACTGTTACCTCTCAGACGCACGTGCGGTTTTAAAAATATGATTAATGCCTTTTGTGATATTAAAATCACCAGGATGACAAAAAACGCTCCGAATGTATGGAAATGGATAATCTAGACAATAAAATCTGAGTAAAGTATGATTTCAGTTATCAAAATTCGGCTCTAATAGTCAAAACTATACCTAAGGTTTTACAAAATAGGGTATGCCCCTTTAACATGAGCATTCATAGGGAATTTTCAAAACAATATTTTGATACAAATATATTATTTTCTAGTAATATAAACTCTATCAACTTTAAATGTACGTTGGTCACATGATTATTGTTACCTACAGCAGGGGACAATATTTCGAAATCTGAGGGAACCGGAAGTCGGTTCACATGCTTTTTACCTAGGTAACCAATTGTTTGGTTACGTGAATTATATTTGCGTAACCTGTGGGTTACCTGATCAGATACCTCAAAATTATTTTGAAATTACATTTTTAATACATAGTTTTTAGCTCAAACATAAAGTTAAAACAAATACAAAAGAAAACATTTTACCCCAAAAAATTTCTTTAATGCTTGCTAAAGTGAATTATAAAAAAACTGAATATCAGCCCCAGTACTGAAACAAAATAGCCAGAATTATTTTTAGCAGGGCCTCCTCCTGTTAAGATTTTGAAACTCAGGACGCCTGTAAATGCATTCTGAGTCTTTTCGGGGGCATTTTTTCCTATCAATTTTTTCGATTCAATTTTAAGAGGATATGTTATAGAATAATTACAGACAGCCTCGACCTATTCCAGGATTTTGTTTTAGCATTACGAACATGCGTACTGTGCTACGCCTTTGAAATAGATACAATAATCATTTGGAGGGATTTCTTTTTTCATTTTTGCGGTGGCTATGCTACTTTCACTTTATCGATGGTACTTCTATACTACAGTGACGTTCTAAATATTAGTTTTTTTAAGCTCATTATGCGATGTTAGTATTTTTCAATTTTTGTGACACTTTTGGATTCCTTCTTTACGTTAAAACTGTTTTCAACATATGTAAAATTATAGCCAATCCAATATTATGTCTACATAATAATATTCCTTTAGAGATAAAATAGCAGCAGATACTTTAGCCGTCCCCAGCGGTCCGTGCACATTTCTTTAAAACTTTTGGCTCGACTCTATACTGAACATTTAGTTTAGACTGGTAGCAAGTTACAACTGTTGCAATATAACGTTGTTTACTGGTTTGCTGCGCATCAAGTATCTAAAATTCAGCCTAAAACATTTGTCGGAATGTCTGCGTGAATAAACTTACTGTAATCGTGAAGTTTGCAAGTTTCAATTTCTGAACGTTTACAGGTCATGACGTAACCAGTTTGCGGTTCGCGTAAATTAAATTTTGCGTAACCGACACGCGAACAGAAAGGCAGTTCGCGTAAAATATTGTGCCCTGCTACAGGTGATAATAAATAGTATTGTTTAAAATCATATCGTTGTACAAGACCCTACATTTATTCAGTCTTAACAATAAATCAGTTGGAAATGCATATGTTCCCTTTGATACATTGGCAGGCCGATTTTTTTTACCCAATTTCTTCGAAAATGTCCGAATCTGGATAACAACATTTATTCATATTAGCGTTACTGCCAAACAACTATATAAGGATTCAAACGAAAGAAAGAAATGTTTTATTTAACGACGCACTCAACACATTGTATTTACGGTTATATGGCGTCAGGCATATGGTTAAGGACCACGCACATATTGAGGGAGGAAACCCGCTGTCACCACTTCATGGGCTACTCTTTTCGATTAGCAGCAAGGAATCTTTTATATGCACCATCCTACAGACATACCACGGCCTTTGATATACTAGTCGTGGTGCACTGGTTGGAACGAGAAATAGCCCAATGGGCCACAGACGGGGATCGATCCCAGACCGATCACGCATCGAGCGAGCGCTTTACCACTGGGCTACGTCCCGCCCCGGATGCAAACGAATCACTGCTAAATTTTTAAATGGACTACAACTAATATTATGGGTAAAATGATGGAAAAACAGGGTCAAACGGTTTCAGGCCAGCTTATTTTCCCCAAATAGTTCTATCTTTTTGCTTGAATATAAGGATTTGCTCCAACACTAAGAGGAGGGGGAAGTTGCCCCTCCCCGCCCCCATGTCTCGTAGGCGTACGTGCTTATGTAACTTATTTGCAATGACTGTTCAAACATGTTGCCGTCAGCCACTTGGGCTATCTATGACAATAACAGTAACAATTTTATTTTATTTGTTTTATTTTGCTGACTGGTATTATTAAGTCGTGAGTGTGAACTCTTGACAAATTGATTTTGTAAGCGGGGTTGATATCGTGGAATAGATATGTTTATTAACTAGGTAGTGGGCCGGACATACGCTCGCCTGGTGCGTATTCTGTCTGGGATCGATCCTCGTCGGTGGGCCCATTTGGTTATTTCTCGTTCTAGCCAATGCACCACGACTGGTGTATCAAACACTGTGGCATGTGCTATCCAGTCTGTGTGACGATTTTTGTCAAATATCTGTTGCTACTAATGGAACAATTTAGCGGGTTTCCTCTCTAAGACTGCATGTCAGAATGACATCAAATAGCCGATTATTATTAAATCAATTTGCTCTAGTGGTGTCGTTAAACAAAAACAAAGTTTTAACTTTTAAAATTAGCGTTTGTCACTTTAAAGCCGCTAGAGGGGCGGTGCGTAGCCCAATGGTACAGCACTCGCTCGCTGTGCGGTCGATCTCGGATCGATCCCCATCGGTGGGCCCATTGGGCTATTTCTCGTTCCAGCCAGTGCACCACGACTGGTATATAAAAGGCCGTGGTATGTACTACCCTGTCTGTGGGATGGTGCATATAAAAGATGCCTTGCCTTACAAGATGCCTTACAAAAATATATGTATGTTGTGAATGCAATTTCGTTCTCCTGTAATTAACTAAGGCTATTTGCATGACAAAAGATTAGGATATAAGGCTACGTGAAGGCCATTATAGCGTATTTCATTAAACACGGCACTGAATGTCCAAAATACGATAACATTGCTTATACAAATCAAGTCGATGGTCAATAACATATTATTTTCGAAGTATAAAAAATGATTGCACGTGCTGTTGTAGTATTTTGTAAACCATATGAAATACAAGTATAGGATGGTATATAAGTTCTCAGAAAATTTATTACTGGACATTCCACACATTATTGTTATTTGAGTAAAATATAGGTAAATTAAAAATTGCTTCTCTCAACCCATCAAGCATATAACATCCAATGCATTTATTAACTGTTTAACATCGAGGGGCGGGACGTAACCCAGTGGCCCCATTGGGCTATTTCTCGTTCCAGCCAGTGCTCAACAACTGGTATAACAAAGACCGTGGTATGTACTATCCTGTCTGTGGGATGGTGCATATAAAAGAAACCTTGCTGTTAATCGAAAAAGAGTAGCCCATGAAGTGACGACAGCTGATGTGACGGGACATGCTCTTATTTGTTTTCGCCTGTGGCGATATTAATTGTTTTAGAGAGCCGTGTGCAGTCTCAATATGCACTTAAGCCCAGGTGGGCACTTTGTTACGTAATATCTCCGCGCGACCGTGGTCGAGCTGTGCCTATAAACACACCCAGCCCAGTTGCGGAGGCCATGTGGCCAGTAGTTACGTAATACCTCCGCGAGTGCGGGTTTTACGACCGTGTTTTTGGCGACTAGGCGTCAGCAAGTCTGGCCATCTAAGGAAAATTCCCGTCTTGGTCGCTGTGGAAATATCACTTGTAGGTATTCGGTGCCGCGATGTACCCCCAGGCGATATTCGGATTTTTATGATAAATAGCTAGGGTTTTAGAGATATCAGGGAGAAACATATTGGAAAGCTTCCAGGGAACGCGTCAGTTTGGACTTGGTAAATGTTATTTCTGCTCTGTTGTATAACCTTGATGTGATTGATGTGACTTTAAATATTTTAATACTGTATTATACCAATATTATTTAGACGGTGCTGCCGGTAATCTGACGCAGTAAACTGTAGGCTCACTGTTCTAATATATATAAAGCTTAACCAATCACCCTAGAGGACCTAGGTAAACTGTAGGTTATTGTCTTTATTGTGATAGGTACCAGTATTAATTCTGTATGACAAGGTTATTGAATGAGTAGTTAGGGTTAATTAAAAATTAACCAGTTAGGAATAGTGTTGTAATTCCTTTATTAATTAAGTTCTCCTGGAAGCGTTTCTCAATTATCACACGTGTGGGTGTTGTGTCACGGTGAAGTGATTAGCATATTGTGTAAACTAGACACCTACAGATTAACTAATTAAGTGATCAGTTCTGGGTTGTATTATTGTTGTTATTAATTAACTACTGCGGCAGTACATTTGTCAGCGTAGGTTATTACAGATTCCAAAGTGTATTGTGTTTTGTTGTGTTTTTTAGTGAACTAAACGTGCTATATTACATATACTTTGTATAAGATCGCATCTCTGATCATACCTAGACGAGCCACGCGGGTATAACTGCCCGTTACAGAGAGATCTAATAGATATACAGTTAGGAGAGATATTTGGATAATCGTGTTTCATTCAGTTACGGGTATTGTAGGATTGGGGCGCTCGTCCCGGATCTGAAACGGGACATGCATATTTAAAAAAGTATTGTTTGTAAATGGGGGCTTTATAAATTATTTTTACAAATTTACTAGAAGTAGCAACGTTGTTCACTAGAAAATTAATTAATAATAAGTGCGTCATATCTAAACATGGATAAGAATTTGCTGGATAGGCCTACGCTCAGTGTAGTGGAGATTAAGCGAGCACATAAGGCCGAGTTAGTTGAAATCGCAAGTGAGCGGGAAATTGATTTAACATCAGCTAAAACCTTAGGTGATATAAAGACAATTATTATCCAGGAAGGTTTTGGTGATAGGCCTGTTATGGAAGAAAGTGAGATTGTTCCAGATATAGAGATAAGTGACTAGAGTATGGAACAACAGTTAGCTTTTAAAAAGCTTGAGTACTAAAGAGAAGAACGCGCATTAGATAGAGAGAGGGAGAGAGAGAGAGAGAGAGAGAGAGAGAGAGAGAGAGAGAGAGAGAGAGAGAGAGAGAGAGAGAGAGAGAGAGAGAGAGAGAGAGAGAGAATAGAGGGAGAGAGAGAAAGAAGATAGAGATAGAGAAGATAGAGATAGAGAGAGAGAGAGAGAGAGAGAGAGAGAGAGAGAGAGAGAGAGAGAGAGAGAGAGAGAGAGAGAGAGAGAGAGAGAGAGAAAGAGAAGAGAGGGATAGAGAAGATAGAGATAGAGAATTCCAGTTAGCAAAATTAAAGGTGGAACATGAGTTAAAGTTGAATACTGAAGAAGTCAGACGAGAAGTAGGAAATGGGTTTAACATGTCGGAGGCTTATATATCAGTGTCTGTATTTGATGACCAGGAGGTAGTTATGTTCTTCCAACTTTTTGAACGGGCCGCTAAGCAGCTAAATTGGCCGCAGTCTAAGTGGACATTGTTAGCCGTGTCTAAGTTTAAGGGGAAGGCTAGTGTAGCTTATAATTCAATGAGTGATGAGCGAGCAAGTCAGTACGACCTAGGTTAAGGCTGCAGTGTTGAGGGCTTATGAATTACGACCTGAGGATTATCGTTTACGGTATAGTGTGTTGAGAAAAACGCAGGGTCAGTCTTATAGTGAGTTTGTGGCTAAGAAGGCAGAGATGTTTGATAATGGGTGATTTCTCATCAGGTAGAGTCATATACCGAGTTACAGGAGTTGTTGATCTTACAGGACATTAAAAATGGATTACCAGTTAGCTTACGTATTAATTTAGAGGATCTTGATGTCAAAAAGACAGAGGAGGCAGGCATAGTGGCAGATGACTACGTGTTAATACACAAAGCTCAGGCAGTACAGGGTAGCTCTTTACAACAGGGTGATAAGAAGAAATTTCAGCCAGGTTTTTCCCGGGAAAGTAACTATCGGGGAGAGTCATCTAGTTGGTCAGCTAGTCAGGCAAGGAATGCACCTGGTGTGCAAAGTAAGGATAAGCCTGCATTATCAGCCAATGCACGAACTTTTCGTCCACATTGCAGTTACTGTAAAAAAGGATAACCATCTTGTCGGGGACTGTTTTAAAAGGAAACGCGATAATGCACAAGTGGTCGATTTAGTGAGGTCGGCTCCGTTAGCGAGAGAGTTAATGGTCAGTCCCATGGCAGAGAAAGTAAACCCGTATGTGTCCAATGGTATGGTTTGTGATGTGAAACAAGAATTGAGTTGTAAGGCAATATCAATCTATCGAGATACCGGGTGTAGTCAGTCGCTGATAACGTCAGAGTGTTTAGCTGGTATTGAGAATTCAGAAGAAAGAAAGAAATGTTTTATTTAACGACGCACTCAACACATTTTATTTACGGTTATATGGCGTCAGACATATGGTTAAGGACCACACAGATTTTTAGAGGAAACCCGCTGTCGCCACTACATGGGCTACTCTTCCGATTAGCAGCAAGGGATCTTTTATTTGCGCTTCCCACAGGCAGGATAGCACAAACCATGACCTTTGTTGAACCAGTTATGGATCACTGGTCGGTGCAAGTGGTTTACACCTACCCATTGAGCCTTGCGGAGCACTCACTCAGGGTTTGGAGTCGGTATCTGGATTAAACATCCCATGCTTCGACTGGGATCCGAACCCAGTACCTACCAGCCTGTAGACCGATGGCCTGCCATGACGCCACTGAGGCCGGTTGAGAATTCAGATACAGGACGTAGTTTTGCTTTAACCTTGGTGACTGGAGAACATACGGTTGTCCGGTTACATAACGTTTTCTTGTGTTCGAAGTTTGTGACGGGACCAGTCGTTATGGGTGTTGTAAAGGACTTGCCAGTTGAAAACATAGGAGTTTTGTTGGGTAATGATTTCACTAGTCAGTGTTGTCAGCCGAAATGTGACCAATTGCTAATTAAAGACAGCCTTTTACCAATAGAAGAGAGTGAGGTTGATGAGATTAGATATCCTGCGTGTGTAAAGACTAGGGCTATGGCCAGAATGGTAACACAAGACCCAGAGGATATTTGTGATTTGTCTGATACGTGTTTGAGCCATGAAATTGGAGTGGATGAGGTTATCAGTAAAATGGTAGATAAGTCAACTGACGATATAAATGTGGTGGAACCTGTTGAACTTCCGCAGAGGGTAAATGAACCAGTTGTGTTTGATAGAGGGGCCTTACATTGTAATAGACAAGAGTTAGTCCTAGAGCAGGGGGCTGATCCAAATTTGTTGGCAGCTCGCACTACATTGTTAACTGAGGGTGAGAAGGAGGATCAGAGGTCAGGTTATGATATGGACAAGGGAGTATTAATGAATAATAGAGTTAGAGATAGGAAGGCTAGAAAGCAACTGAGCCATGCTCAGAGCAAAATAAAATCAGTGTTTGATAGGAAGACTAGGAGTCGGGAATTTAAACCAGGGGATAAAGTGCTGCTGTACCTTCTCATTAAACGGGGTTCATTGTAGAACAGGTATTTCGGGCCCTATGTTGTGCACAAACAGGTTAATGAGACAGGGTATGTGATAAACACTTCTGATAGGGTTAGGAAAAGTAGGTATTGTCACATCAATTTGCTAAAAGGTTATTTTGACAGACTGCCGATAGTTCCAGAGTTACCGGTCCAAATTGAGAGTCACTCAATTTCCTGTGATGACGTGACGACTGCAGAGATCAAATTAACCAACAGCCAGATTCTAGCAGACTTGAACCCCCAGCGAGAAAAGTTGAATACGCTGATACAAGACAATGTTTCAATTTGTCAGGACCTTCCAACGGTTACCAATACCTTAAGCCAGGATGTGCGCTTGGAACCCAACGCTACACCGATTCGACAGCATGCCTATCGGATAAATCCGGTAAAACGTGCGGCACTGAAAAAGGAGATAGATTACATGTTGGAACACGACATTCTGGAACCATCAAACAGTCAGTGGGCATCACCTGTTATTCTGATTCAAAAGGTAGATAACAGTTTCCGGGTGTGTGCTGACCTACGTCGCGTGAATCAACTCATCAAGGCAGATGCCTACCCTCTACCCCGCCTTGACGATTGCATCGACCGAGTTGGACACGCGCAATACATCACCAAATTGGACCTACTGAAGGGTTTTTATGCCATTCCGTTAACGGAGGAAGCTAAGGACATTCTGGCGATCATCACACCTGACGGCCTCTTCCAATTCCGAGTGATGCCGTTTGGTTTGAAAATTGCCCCTGCTGCCTTTCAAAGGATGATGAACCAGGTGTTATCAGACCTAGAAAACGTCAGTGTGTATCTGGACGATGTGGTGTTAGCCACCGACACTTGGGATGAACATTTAACCGGGTTACAACAAATATTCAGTCGCCTACAGAAAGCTAATTTGACTGGCAAATGTGAATTCGTGAAAGCTTCAGTGACCTACTTAGGTCATACTGTCGGACATGGTTGCGTCGCTCCTCTGCAGGCCAAGACACTAAGGATCAGCCAGTATCCTGCACCGACCAACCGTAGTGAAGTTCGCCGGTTCCTTGGTATGGCCGGTTATTATCGTCGTTTCTGTGCTAAATTTGCGACGGTAGCTGCCCCCATCACATCGCTGCTAAAGAAGGAAACGAAGTTCCAGTGGTCAGATGAATGCGAGAAGTCATTCAACCGTCTCAAGCAGATGATCTCCTCGTCTCCCGTGATGGCAGCACCAGACTACCGAATGCCTTTCAAGCTAGCTGTGGATGCCAGTGACGTGGGAGCTGGAGCTGTGCTGTTCCAAGAAGACGAAAATGGACTGGACCATCCTGTAAGTTTCTTCTCCAAAAAGTTTGACAAACACCAGGTGAACTATTCCACTATAGAGAAGGAAGCTTTGGCCATAGTACAAGCTCTGGAGCATTTTCAGATCTACGTGAAATCGGCAATGCATCAAGTGGTTGTCTTTACGGACCATAATCCGCTCACTTTCATTCACAGAATGAAAGCCACCAACCAGAGAGTTTTGAGGTGGAGTCTTCTTCTGCAGGAATTCCCAATTACCATTGAACATATCAAGGGCACATCCAATGTAATCGCTGATGCCCTGTCCCGAAGTTGAACGTTATGATAATGTGTTGACATTCTTGATTTCTGTTTTGTTTTTATATATTTTATTTGTATACCAGGGACTCAGAGACTCAGGGTGATTACTGGTAGTGACCTTATTACATGTATTATAAATGCCCGGATGCGTCGGTTAACGCACTTTTTGTTTTCATGTAGTATATTTCCCTATTCCTAGAGTAGAGGAAATATCCTTTTTGAGGTGGGGGTGTGTGACGGAACATGCTCTTATTTGTTTTCGCCTGTGGCGATATTAATTGTTTTAGAGGGCCGTGTTCAGTCTCAATATGCACTTAAGCCCAGGTGGGCACTTTGTTACGTAATACCTCCGCGCGACCGTGGTCGAGCTGTGCCTAATACACACACATCCCAGGTGCGGAGGCCTTGTGGCCAGTAGTTACGTAATACCTCCGCGAGTGCGGTTTTTACGACCGTGTTTTTGGCGACTAGGCGTCAGCAGGTCTGGCCATCTAAGGAAAATTCCCGTCTTGGTCTCTGTGGAAATATACCCAGGCGATATTCGTATTTTTATGATAAATAGCTAGGGTTTTAGAGATATCAGGGAGAAACATATTGGAAGGCTTCCAGGGAACGCGTCCGTTTGGACTTGGTAAATATTATTTCTGCTCTGTTCTATAACCTTGATGTGATTGATGTGACTTTAAATATTTTAATACTGTATTATACAAATATTATTTAGACGGTGCTGCCGGTCATCTGACGCAGTAAACTGTAGGCTCACTGTTCTAATATATATAAAGCTTAATCAGTCATCCTAGAGGACCTAGGTAAACTGTAGGTCATTGTCTTTATTGTGATAGGAACCAGTATTAATTCTGTATTACAAGGTTATTGAATGAGTAGTTACTGGTTAATTAAACATTAACCAGTTAGGAATAGAGTTGCAATTCCTTTATTACTTAAGTTCTCCTGGAAGCGTTTCTCAATTATCACACGTGTGGGTGTTGTGTCACGGTGAAGTGATTAGAATATTGTGTAAACTAGACACCTAGATATTAACTAATTAAGTGATCAGTTCTGGGTTGTTATTATTTGTTGTTGTTAATTAACTACTGCGGCAGTACATTTGTCAGCGTAGGTTAATACAGATTCCAAAGTGTATTGTGTTTTTGTTGTGTTTTCTAGTGAACTAAATGTGCTATATTACATATACTTTGTATAAGATCGCATCTCTGATCATACCTAGACGAGCCACGCGGGTATACCTGCCCGTTACAGAGAGATATAATAGATATACAGATAGGAGAGATATTTGGATAATCGTGTTTCATTCAGTTACGGGTATTGTAGGATCCCCGTGACAGGAGTGAAAATGGGTTTTCTCTCTCAATATCTGTGTGATCATTAACCATATGATTGACGCCATATAACCGTAAATAAAATGTGTTATTCCAATGACATTCATTATCAGTCCCTATCAAACAACCTATCAATTGAAGAAATATAAACGTGTATTACAAAACACGGACAATCAATATAAAACCATATAAAATATACCTACATACGAAGCCAGAGGAGGGTGTGGGGTTGGGCAAAGGGCCACGGCTCCACCAATCGCGGGTATACAATATTATGGCCACGTGTGTGTGCAATATGTCACAATGAACATCACGAGATTAAAACCTCACCCCAACCCCTCTCACTAAAAGGGAACGTGGCCTTCAGATGAACACTTGCCCGTGAATTATATAAATAATAAATATTATATATTATTTATGGACATACAACCTGACAGTCATAATATATCAACCTATCTTATAGTTACTTTACAGTGCTTTATCGCCAGTTGACCGGCTTCGGTGGCGTCGTGGTTAGGCCATCGGTCTACATGCTGGTAGGTACTGGGTTCGGATCCCAGTCGAGGCATGGGATTTTTAATCCAGATAACGACTCCAAAACCTGAGTGAGTGCTCCGTAAGGCTCATTGGGTAGGTGTAAACCACTTGAACCGACCAGTGATCCATAACTGGTTCAACAAAGGCCATGGTTTGTGCTATCCTGCCTGTGCGAAGTGCAAATAAAGGATCCCTTGCTGCCTGTCGTAAAAGAGTAGCCTATGTGGCGACACCAGGTTTCCTCTAAAAAGGTGTCAGAATCATCATATGTTTGACGTCCAATAGCTGATGATAAGATAAAAAAATCAATGTGCTCTAGTGGCGTCGTTAAATAAAACAAACTTTACTTTATCCCCAATTGCACCCAAACTTATATATTGCTGTATTAATACATTACATTAATGACAGAGCAGGCGTTTTTTAATAGCGGGGACCCAAAATCCGTTGTTGCGTTTGAACAGGTGCATGGGATATATTTTTTTTTGTGTATTCTATAATTGTTTGACAAAAGTAGAGGGGGGCGTGTCACCTGGACTCCCCACCTGAATCCGCGTCTGAATTGTTTATTGACTTATGTTTCCAAATTGTTCCTTAAGTATAGGTCATACAACAATATATTCCGCTAGGAATATGGAAAAGAACATAAGTTTGAAACACACTACAGAGTGATGCTTTTGTTATGCAAATAGCCTTAGCTATTTATGGGAGAACGAAATTTCATTCACAACATACATAGATTTTTGTAAAATGGAAACTTCGTGCATTTATGATTATGAATTGCATGTAAAACCTGTCTGGGTTTTGGTTTGTTTTCATGCAAATGTAAAGAAAACACGGATTGAATAGGAATTAAACGTAACATTTGCAAAAATAACTTAGGGTCTAAACAGTTGAACAGGACTGTAATACATATAACATGCTTCGAATTGTGGAAAATGTTTTCGAGTTTCCAAGCATTATTTTTAAATGTTTAAGCATTTATTAGCTGGAACAACACGCAATGAATAAATACCTTGTAGTCCAGAGAATTATGTTAATTTGCATGTTTTTGTTTTTTTTGTTTTTTTTTGGCTCATGTCAGTAAAATGTATTTCTATTTATTTGTAAGGCCATCCAGAATTAGAAATCCATTGGTAACATTTTGTTTCAGTCATTTGATTATGGCAGCCATCTTGAAATTTTAGGGTATTTTGCATATATCTTTACTCCTTTTTGTGTCTATTTACATTTTTAAGGTGAATGAACTCGCTAATAATATTTTGTTAAGCCATTTGGACATGTCTGCCATCTTGAAATTCAAAATGGCCGTCATTTAAATATCTTTATATATTTCTCTACTCTCAGTTGACCCACAACAACAATTTAGGTATCTCTTTACATCTATGAGCTCGGTGAATGAATTCATACAAAAAGAAAATTGTTGTCTGACCTAGGCAGCCATATTGAAATTCAAAATGGCAACCATTTTAATATATTTTTCAATATATCTCAACTCCTGGTTAACAGAGAAACACGATATGTTTTGTCTCTGTACATGTCTCCAGTCATGGATGCATTGGTGACATTTTTATAGCCATCCAATCATGACAACCATCTTGAAATTCAAAATGGCCACCATTTTAATGTACTTTTCTTATATCGTAACTCCCGGTTTACGTAGAAGCACAGTTATTTTACTCTATGTTTATTTATAGGATCAATGAGTTAATTGGAGGCATTTTTATAACCAGCCTCCGTTCATTGCAACCACCTTGAAATTAAAAATGGCAGCCATATACAAATTCAAAATGGCCACCAATTTAATCATTTGGCAAATACTTTTCCTCCTAGTCCACATACATTTTATATCAAATAATTAAAATATTGCATTTGTAATGACTTCAGTGTTTTAGATTTTAAACTACTGAAATAGAGGAACATACCAATTGTAAACTGTAATTCACAATTAGTCAATTGCTATTTTTTGTATACAAAGTGGCTACAACATTTAGTATCTGTCTAATAAAATGTTATTTAAATTAACCACTTTTTAATAATATCAAATGCTCTAAATATCTGAAAATTGGCTAAAACTAATTTCTGTCCAATGTGACCCCTGATTGGGTATCTACTTTGTCTTTAATGACACTGCAGCAATCCGCACCAGCTTCACACTTGTAGAGTTCTGTACATTGCAGGTTGTATTTCTTCGGGGTTCAACTACCTGAACAATTACTGACACAACAGTTACATCTGATCAATTCTATCACAGCCTGTGGTGCAGCTTGTACATCCAATATATGTTATTATCCATGACCCAACCATCGGTCTAGAATCTCTGGATGTAACGCGGAATCTTCAGCTCAGATATTTTCTTAGGGATATGCTCTTTGAGTATGCTGTTTTCACATCTCAGAGATATGTGGGAGTGTTTCCTCAGTTTGGGTTTGGTGATGGCTTCTTAAAACTCCATTCCTTTCATTTGATCTCTTTGCACGGTTCATCACCAATTCCAAACTGGCTAAGAGCTTTAGATTTAGCTGGTGGATGTTTCCCGAATACTTCAATACAATTTTTTGCCAATACCACAAATTTGTCTTTTTGTGTCACATCCAGTTACTGCATAAAAGCCTTCTAATGTTGAGGTTCTTTCTGAACCCAGTTCATCATCAATTGGTTCCATGTTGATCCATGTTGATAATACATCTGGCAGATAGAGTTATACAGACACAATAAAAGATGTTCTCTGAAATGTACCAAAATATCATCCTACAACACCTGCCAGTACACACAAAGAAGCAGACATGCTCATCATGCCTCATACTCATGAAGTAAGGCAGGCAATGAGATGGATTTCTGCATCAAAGACACAGGCTGTTGGGTTGTCATCACGAGATGGTTAAATGGTATGCCTCAATACACGAATACGTATATATATAAATCACAACCAGATCAACCTGCAACCATTTTATAATGAACGGTGTCTGCTCATGCAATACGATCAACAAAATGTGTACATCTCTTGAAAATAATATAAATGGAAAACATTGGAATAAATAGAAAATATTTAAATAAAGAGAGGCGCTAGTATCCTAAGTTAATTAAATACACCAGAAAGGAAACTGCTTTTCGTTTTGTTTCCATTATAATTTAGTTTTAATGTGTACCAACGGATTTAAATTTTCATTGTCAAGGAATGCAAGTCCGGCCTGGACTTGATATCCTGAAAGTCAGACCAATATTCCTAAGAAACGTAAATCCTAGGACTTGCATTCCTAGTTATATTAGGCCTAGGACCTGCATTCCTAGGAGATTAAGTCCGGGCAGACAACTGTTCCTACGGACTTGCATTCTGTTTACACCGGTCTAAACTGAAGAGAGCAATTTGAAACATCCAGGAACAATACCCTTCGTCGTGCTGATGTAATTTATAGTCGATGAACATAATGACATAAAACAAATTAAAGTGACACTCTGATATCAGTGAGTACACGTGACATATTTATGTAAGCGGGGTCGATAACGTGTGATAGAGTATTCAAGGGACATACCCTAGTTTTAACCCGTGAAAATTAACATTACGTTTAGTTAATTTACAGACCTGTAACACATTTGGATAAAGTTATAATTGAGTGAAACATGAGTCTGAGACTTTGAAATGGTGAAATACCCTTTACAAATACTAAAACTCGACTCCATAACTGTTACTTCTCAGACGCACGTGCGTTTTTTTTTAAATATGAGAAATGCATTTTGTGATATTAAAAATCACCAGAATGACCAAAACATTTAAGTTATCAAAAACGGTTATAATAGTAAAAAATATGCGTTAGTGTTTAAATACTAGGGTATATCCCTTTAAATGCTGAGAACCGTTTCTTAAAAGGATATACCCTAGTGTTTAAACACTAAGGCATGGTTTTGACTGTTAGAGCCGTTTTTGATAACTGAAATCATACTTTACTTAGATTTTATTGTTTAGATTTCTGCACATTCGGGATGTTTTTGGTAATTCTGGTGATTTTAACATCACAAAAGGCATTTCTCATATTTTTTTTAAAACACGCGTGCATTTGAGAAGTAACAGTTATGGAGTCTAGTTTTAGTCTATTTTTAGAGGGTATTTCACCATTTCAAAGTCACAGACTCAAGTTTCACTCAATTGTAACTTTATCCAAATGTGTTACAGGTTTGTAGATTAACTAAACTTAGTGTCCATTTTCATGGGCTGAAACTGGGGTCTGTCCCTTTAATAACATCATCAGCAAATAGCTTCACACATACTTTATATATGGAATACCTAAATAATGCGTGACCGTTCAACAAAACATTCAGGTATTTCCCTTTAACGTATTGTCTCTCCAAAGTCGCCGAGGCGAATGTTCTCGTTCATAGACAGACCTGCCTCAGAGAAACTTTTAATGACTCAATGAGAAGGGGTAAAACTACTACAGGTAACTATGTACCAAATTACTTCCTATTTCAGATAATGTTAACGTTTACTAATACAACTGATATAAAGCAGCGTGTCAACACACCCAGGCCGTACACCAATAAAAGGTGTGGCACCTCACATTTAATCTAACCTGCCTCGGTGGTGTAGACGTTAAGCCATCGGACATAAGGCTGGAAGATTCCTGGTTCGCCTTTCAGTATCGTCTCCCTCCCAGAGCGACGTTTAACGCACACATACGCGCACGCACACACAGACACACACACACACACACACACACACAGATAGAGAGAGAGAGAGAGAGAGAGAGAGAGAGAGAGAGAGAGAGAGAGAGAGAGAGAGAGAGAGAGAGAGAGAGAGAGAGAGAGAGAGAGAGAGAGAGAGAGAGAGAGAGAGAGAGAGAGAGAGAGAGAGAGAGAGAGAGAGAGAGAGAGAGACCAGTGTCAAAAACCTGTGGAAAACACGTTGTTCGCGACCTTGAGGTTGTGAATACTAATCGCACACTAGTTCAGTAAATCTAAGCCAAAATTTAGGTGAAACTAGAACAAATTGCAACCCAAGTTTTCACCAAAAACATGAAACGGTTTTTACAAAATCACAATATTTTGGAGTGATGCGACGTATCTGGAATTAGTCTCTGAATGTCTATCATAAAACGTTTGGTAAGCATCAATGAGTCTTTTAAAAAAAGAAATGTTTTATTTAACGACGCACTCAACACATTTTATTTACGGTTATATGGCGTCAGACATATGGTTAAGAAGGAAGGAAGGAAATGTTTTATTTAACTTCGCACTCAACACATTTTATTTACGGTTATATGGCGTCAGACATATGGTTAAGAAGGAAGGAAGGAAATGTTTTATTTAACTTCGCACTCAACACATTTTATTTACGGTTATATGGCGTCAGACATATGGTTAAGAAGGAAGGAAGGAAATGTTTTATTTAACTTCGCACTCAACACATTTTATTTACGGTTATATGGCGTCAGACATATGGTTAAGGACTCCCTACTCTCAACGAGACACTGGGAGAAATAAAGGCCCTCACTCAAAGCGGATGATGTTCGTAGGATTTCCAGTCTCGATACATAAAAAAACTCCGAAGAGTAAGTAAAGTAAAGTGTGTTTTGTTTAACGACACCACTAGAGCACGTTGATTAATTAATCATGGGCTATTGGATGTCAAATATTTGGTAATTCAGGGCCGTACTCTGAACAAAATCCTAGGGGGCACTACTTTTTAAAAACAAATGAAACACTACAAATTAAACCCTCAGATGTGTATGCTCTGCAGCTGCCCCCCCCCCCCCCCACACACACACACACATGCCCCTCGGAGGGTATGGCCCTGTAATTCTGAACCATAGAAGGCCGAATGTACAAAGCCTGTTTATGTCTTACACGCGTGTAACTACAGATATTGGCAATATTAAACACCTGTTTATGTCTTACACGCGTGTAACTACATATATTTGCAATATTAAACACCTGTTTATATCTTACAAGCGTGTAACTACATATATTTGCAATATTAAACACCTGATTATGTCTTACACGCGTGTAACTACATATATTTGCAATATTAAACACCTGTTTATATCTTACAAGCGTGTAACTACCTATATTTGCAATATTAAACACCTGATTATGTCTTACACGCGTGTAACTACCTATATTTGCAATATTAAACACCTGATTATGTCTTACAGGCGTGTAACTACCTATATTTGCAATATTAAACACCTGATTATGTCTTACACGCGTGTAACTACATATATTTGCAATATTAAACACCTGCGTTTAAGAAAAACATAGGAAACCCGCTACATTTGTTTTTTTATTAGCAGCAAGGGGTCTTTTATAAGCATTTTCCCACAGATAAGGCCAGTGGTTGGGATAGAAGAAACAAAAAATAATCAAAGATTGGGTCCGCTGAGGGGATTCAATCCTTTGACCCAAAGCACCTCAGGCGAGCACTTAGCTCGAGTCAACTCCAGTCCTATGCCGCCTTATTAAAACTGTCTGCACACTAATTTTGAAACACCATTATTGATACCATTATTGTTACGTCTTGACGTGTGTATGATATGAGGGAGCAGAACTATTAATCGATCGTCGATCTCTAGGAAAAAAGGAATAAATGTCATATTTAACGATGCACTCAACACATTTTGTTGACGGTTTTAGGGCGTCAGTTGATCGATCTCTAGAAGCAAACTGATTTAAGAAAACCGATTTTCAACCGATTAAAAAAAAATCCTTTAGTGTACATGTATAGTATACTCGATTAGAAAAAAAGCAAATATGTATTAAATATGCACGTATAAGCGTATGATGTAGAAATGTTCAGATTTTTATCGGAGAAAAATATCTGATTAAATAGAAAGAAAAAGTATCTCCCTTCTTAGGTATGAAACAATTCAAAATCAAAGTGCCTTGTTGTAGTAACTCTTACGAACACTTCCGATGATCTATGAGAAAACCACGGTGAAGGTATAAGGTGATGGGATTAAAATATTTGTATCTGCCCTAAGTTCAGCCAGCCAACGTTTTGGCTAACGTTTGAGTACTATTTGATTGGTTCCCGACGTGGCCATTTTGGTTTAACGTGAAGCGCATAAATAAGTCAAGCGGACGTTAGCGACAAGCGGTTGGCCCAGGACCTTTTTAAATTTAATTAATTAATTTTTTAATTTTATGGTTCATTTTTTTTCGTCCTTACATCCATTTAAGGTTCAAACACGCTGTCCTAGGCGCACACCTCAGTTATCTGGGATGTCTGTCAAAGAATGAGGTTGAAGACTGTTTGATAATTTGTTTTTTAATGAGTTCGTTTTTGAAACTTTCCCGCCCGCACCACGCCCTCGTAACTCCTATACCGTGCACATGGTAAACGACCCTTACGGTTAGTTGATAGTGAGTTTGTTTTGTTTAACGACACCACTAGAGCACATCGATTTATTAATCATCGGTTATTAGATGTCAAACATATGGTCATTTTGACGTGTATATGTAGTCTTAAAGAGGAAACCGGGTCATACAAAAGTGTGCACATCGTTTTTTGGTTCATACTTGCATGAACCTAACAATAATTGCGATCAAATCTTATAATTAAATTTATATGCATACTTTAACAATATAAAACTGAATTTATTTTGTTTAGCTTTAAATATGCCTGCAGTATTGTTTGTGTAAACTTCATTGATACTTATGTCGCGTAAGATTGCGAACGTTCATTCACTATTATTTGAATCACGTCATTTGGTAAAAAAAATTCAGTTCATCGAGATATGAACGAAAAAAAGTAAGCACCTGTGGACCAATCAAAATTAATTATATATATATATATATATATATATATATATATATATATATATATATATATATATATATATATATATATATATATATATATATATCATTAGAATGGTGTTTTGGCATGTTTTAAACAAAATGTCATTCCTTAAAAAGCAGAAACATTTAACACCATTTAAATCTTCTCTTTTTTAAAAAGTTTTTCTGGACATAAGTATATGTATGCGTTATTTTTCGAGGCTGGTCTAACGATCATGTGAATGTGATCCGTATTACGATCCCAGCATACCAGTAAAATAACACGAACACCGGTGACGCAGGTCAGGTCAGGTCATAGGATTTTACGTGCACATTCAGAACAAGCTGTTGTAGCGCACGCCTGTCATGGGCACAAGAGCCGGCATCGGCCAGCTCCGTCCATGACAGGAAAGGTATGGGGGGGGGGGGCGGGGATGCCCGCTTGCACATGCAGGTGCAAGGGAGCACCAGCAGTCCTACCAAGGTCGGTAGCAGGCGGGGTGTTGGGGGGGGGGGGGGGGTGCTATGCAATTTTGAATGGAGCAGTTAATATGCCAAAGAGAAAAGGTGCGTAATTTTGATTGATGAATTTGGGCGCAATTTTGAACGGTCGGTCAAAAGGAAAATGGTAGAGCTAATATAGGTTTGGACATTAGTGAATCGAGAGTAACTTACAAACACTAACATTGGGGGGTTGGGGTGGGGGCAGGATAGCCACATTTACAAAATAGACGTAACTGCAACATCTGACTTTTTTATTAACAGACAATTTCTTTTGTTTAACGAAACCACTAGAGCACATTGAATTATTAGTCATCGGCTATTGGATATCAAACATTTGGTAATTTTGACATATTGTAGTCTTAAAAAGGAAACCCGCTACATTTTGCTATTAGTAGCAAGGGGTCTTGTATATGCACAATCCCATAGATACGATAGCACACACGACGGCCTTTGATGTACCAGTACCGATGCCATATAACCGTAAATAAAATTCGTTAAATAAACCATTTCCTTCCTTCCATTACCATTATTCATATACAACCATACTGTAACGTGTCTTTAATAGCATTCTTTGATTTCTCTGTTGTAGCGATTACAGCGAGTTCTCACCAATGACGTGGTATCTGTCTTGGAGAACGTGCACCTGGATGGTTTCCCGCTGAAAAAATCATCCGTTGAAGCAATCAACGACGCCGATTCTGATGTATGTATTAGCATTGTTTTATCAACACATCCATCCGTCCGTCCGTCCGTCCGTCCATCCGTCCGTTATCAGTCCCTTTTTGTCTAATATGTCAATTTGTAAACCCTTCTATCAGTCTGTCTGATCTTCTGCTTGCCTTTCTGTCCGTCTGTCTTACCTTCCGTCCATGTGTCTGTTTTTCTTTGTACGTCCATATGTTCGTCTGTCTGCCTGTCTGTCTGTCTGGAATCATTTCAAACATTGTTTTGTTTGAACTCGGAGTAATCTGTAATTCCATTCTTTCTACTTTGGTATTTATATTTCGATATTTCTTCCGCCGTGTATATTTCCGTGTATACATATTTCTATCAGTTTATTTCTATATTTTGGGTATTTAAAATTATATTTCCTTTATATGGATTTTCGAGCATTGACTAATACGCTCCTGACAGATAAATTATGTTAAATGTATTCAGTGGGAATTTTGGAAATGTGGGCAAGTGAGTCAATGATCTCTTAAAAAACAACTAAAACTAAAAAAACCTAAAAATAAAAAGGTATCGTCAGGTTTTGTTTTCTAATATTGGAGACTCGTAACAATTTAACTCCGGTTTTCAGTTTGCTTTCGCCCCAAGACCACAATTAACTTATTCCAGAATTTTTCTGTACTTAAAATGTGCATCGACTTACATTTGTAATTTTATATCATAGCAGACGGATACGGCACTGAAAAAAGAGTACACAACTCTGTCGAAACTCGCCGTTTGGCTCGAACAGATGCATCTAGACGAAGTGACCCGTCACCGGTCTCAGTTCATCGACGAAGTCAGTCGGGTGGAGGAAAACGTCTACTCCATGCTGTGCAAAATCGACGTCTGCCTTCGCAATCTCAACTCAACCGTTGACGCTCACGTGACACGCTCGGTTATGCCCGACAAGTTCCGTAGAATGACGATAGCTCAGACCTACCGGCGCGATTACATCATTAACAAAGACACTTCGGAGTTTGTCGACTCGCTAGAAATTCAATATTCAGCGATGGAGGCACAATATATGTCTAGGGCATTATAGTAGTCTTTATGAATATAAGAACAAATAAAACCCCACAGAATCCCCGCGTAACCTGTTGGGTTATGTTAATCGAAATAATGTACATGGCTACGCCATTTAATGTGTATACACTGTTACAATATAATATTGTGTTTATTAAATGTCGGAATTATTATCTTCAGACTTTTCAATTGAGGACATTACTTGATTCTGTCTTTACTGTCCATGTTCCATAATAGTTCAGCATTACATTAATGCAGAAATATTACGGAATAGACCCCTGTGTGTTTTTCCATGTTTTAATACACAAAATGAAAAAAGAGAATAATGAAAGAGAAACAAAAAAGAAAAGAGAAATAAGGAAAAAAAAAAGAAATAGAAAAATGTATATTAGGTAGTACTAGACCAAATAACTTCCGGCTGGGTCAAAGTTGGAGGTGCACCGAACTTTTGATAGAGAAGTGAACACCACAAGTCCTGTGATTGGTTATAAATGTGAGTGTGTTGGTTGTAAAAAATAATAGTTTTATCTGGGTTAAAAAAAAATGCAATTTTATTTCATCTAGTACCAATGTGTCAAGTAGCCTTGTGCTTGAAACATGTATGGGGTACTTGTAAAAAAAAGTACTCGAATTTTGTGCGGAACTAGGGTAGTCATAGACGCTACCCGTTATCTCAGAAACGAGCAGCTTGACCCCCATTTTTTTCTGATTCACTTTAAGTGTGAGGGGTGGTAGTATTTATATCCGTGGCGTTTATGTCGGTTGATACGTTGCAGGTAGGAGTTTTAGCCACATATGTTACTATTGTCGTCTATGGGATTTGATTTGGTAGTATACACCCATTACTTTCTATAGTACGTATTTTATTTTTATATTTTATTGTTTACAATATTGTATTTGCATATTATTACACACCAGTGTAAGATATTGCTCATGTCATAACAATCAATCAATATCTAACTAGTGTAATATCGGCGTGACGTAGATCACGTGCTGACCCAGTTGGTAGACAAATAACGTGTAGTAGGTCTCGACATCTGCTTACTTCTGCGTTGCAGTTTGTTTCTAGTTGGTTTGTAATAAATAAAATACTAAAATAACTTGCCTGTCATACCATTTTTATGAAACTCGTGAACAGTGTTGGTATCTGACTCGCTTTCGCTCCGCAGATACCAAAACTGTTCACTCATTTCATAAAAATGGTATGACAGGCAAGCTCGTTTAGTATTCTATATATATATATATATATATATATATATATATATATATATATATATATATATATATATATATCATATTTATGTATACGACACATCAGTATAAATAATCAAATTATTTATTCTCGAAAGACCCAAGGTCATTAAACATGAACATTTGTATATATTTCAATGCTTAACTTATGATATTTTGATTTTACTCCATTACTGAATCTCACATATCATTGCATTTTATGAACAATTTACATTTTGTGTATTGTCTGTTTTAAATGTTTGTCACTTGTACATGTACATCATTACGACATGTTATGTTACTACTTAATGTTTGCTTTTAAAAATGCCCGTGTATATAGCCAATTCATGAAATCATGTATGCATGTATATTTGTTTATTTCTGGATGAATGTACAATAACGTTTAAAACGTTATTTTTAGGTTAGCAGTATTTGCGAACATTTGTCTTGAGTAGGAAATGTTAATTAGGGCTATTCCAGAAATAATTCAAAAGTGTTTTAAAGAGACATTCCTGAGTTTGCTGTAATTTTAAAGATGTTATCGACTAACATAGACTTTTTAACGATTGTAATTACATATCAAATATATTTTTCTGCATAAAATATTAGTGGCTGTATATTAAAAGTGTTTCTGATTGTTATAATATTTGTACTAAATTAAATTTCATTTTATTTCCTAAAAATATTATTTTCGAAGTTTGGGCTTCTTACAAATATTGAGATAACCAGAAACACATTGAATATACAACAGACACTAATATTCTAAACAAGAAAATATATTTAATATGTAAATTTAATCGTAGAAGTAATTTATTAGTGGGAAACATCTTACAATGCAGCAAACTCAGGAATGTCCCTTTGATAAAATAACTTGGCTTTGATATTTGCGTTAATAAACTACCAACGAACGAACAACATTAGTGAACCCATCCACCCTGTGTGATTATATCTGAAACAAATTTCCATAAATTGCCCTAAAATATTCCTTAAATTGCCATAGCGTATTACCTTTAAGTATTTGTCTGGAATTGCATGCTTGAACCTTAATTAGATATAAGCTTAGAAAATAAATAAAAATGGAATGAATAAAGCCCAGCAAGACAAATACATCGGCTATTAGAACAACGTCAGCATGACGATTCAAGAGGTAAATTAAAACACAGTCTAAAAACAAAAAACTACGCAAAAAATACAAATATCACAGATAGGTAAAATTAAAACAGTCTAAAAACAAAAAACTATGCAAAAAATACAAATATCACAGATAGGTAAAACTAAAATTTATCATAAAATTCATTATCACGAAACCATTGCAACAGGATGGATTCAAAATGATTTCATCACATTTCTTCTACCAAATATATATTTTTCTAGATTCCTTCAGATGATTGTTCTCCACCAAAATGTGGCGTGCCGTCAGAGCTGTCAGTGCTCATACTTAGGGTATATATGAGGAATTATTGTACAATAGTTATTTACAGTGACAAGATGACAACAGGAGTTCTTCGTAGAATATATACAGACATAATTCAAAATAGCTATATACACATTTGAAAAATGAAGACACATGGTGAGAGGACATTCAAATAAAGCAGAGAGATTTTTATAAGTCGGTGCTTTTAAAAGTATCAAATGATAATGAAGATATCTATGGTTTACTGAATTTACTTGTAATTTCAGAGATGAATTTTGACAATTTACGGAGGGTGCTTATACTACTACAGTTAAACAGTTCTTTGAATTTAAGTGTGCTAGGTTTGTTTTATAATAATATGGCTTTATAAAACTTTTGCGTGTATTCATAAAATAATTACATTTAAATAAGTAATGATATTCAGAAGGTTGGTCCACAATTTTTCGGGTAATGTAATAAAGTATTTTTTTTCCAAATTTAAAGTTTGTTTAAAAATAAATTATGTTTTGCCTTTGAATGTAGACTCGATGTTGTTATGCCATGTTTGTAGGTACTGGTCTAATTGCCTTCGTTTAACATGCTCGGTTTGTATTTTTATGGATGGGACATTTTTCGACATATAAATATCTGGCATGTCTAGGTTGTTTAACAGACGTATTAAGTTTTCTAGCCAGTTATATCTGTGCCCGTTTGCAGTAGAGGCTTCTGTCATATAATTAAGAACTAAACAAAGATATTTTTGTAGATTTATCTTTAACTATACGTGCCCAGAATCCTATAATCCTTTGATCTATACGTTACTAGTTTTAGTGGCGTTCTACCAAGTTCCCCATATAACATAAACATAGACGTACCCTTATTTACCGGCAATAATCGTCTAAGAAAATGTATATGAATATTTTCTATTATGTCCACATGACACAAGACTATTTCATCCTTTCTGCACCGCCTATACATGGATTACCACTCTCCCAGGACTGGCTTGGCAGAATGAAGCTTGTTTGCAACCGTTCCGTTCTTATCATCTTGCCAAGTTGAACAGATAAATGGGTTAATACTATGTTTAAAACCAGTATAAGGCACACCAACCCCAGCATGAGGCAAATTGAAAGCAGACTTGTCGTCCGAATCTGCCTTGTCATTACCCCTGATGCCAACATGGCTGGGCACCCAACAAAATAAAATATGTCTTTATTGGCAATGGATAAAAAGACGCACTTTCGTATCACCATCCCAACTAAGGGATGTTCTAGCTTCATATTCCGTAAAGCTTGGAGACACGGAAGTGACTCTGTGAAGATAATAAATCTGGATGCAGTAGAATCCTTTATTTCCTCCAAGGCTTTAAAGACTGCCCAACTTCAAAATAAAACTAGAAGAAACAAATTGACACCTCGATGTTATTATTGTCGTGATTAGTTTTACGTGCTCTGAATACTAAAGATCTGTATCCGTATCGGTGTTGTAATGTGTAATGGTTAAGCCATCGGACTTAGGGCTACTACGTATTGGGATTCGCACCCCGGCACCTGCTCCCACTTAGAGATAGTTTTAATTGTTGAATA
>NC_054708.1:20796982-20809840 GCF_016097555.1 Gigantopelta aegis | reverse complement strand
CGTGTTAGTTAGTATATAAATGGGAGCTTTAAAATCAATACCTGACATTAAAGAAAGTATCACCTCTGACACTACAGAACAGAATAAATCGAAGAAAAGTTACAAGGTATGTAATGAATTCCAGTAGTCTAGCCTTAGACACAGCAAATTTTAGTTAGCATTTTAAGCATGAAAAGTTGTTTTAGTTTTAAAAATGCGCGCGCGCGCGTGTGTGTTTATATATAAATATAAATATATACATTACTATTAAATAATGGATTAAACTGAAATATGGAAATAAAATAAAATAAGTAAAAGTAATTAAACATATAACATTACAAGTAATACAAACGTATATTTATTAAAAGTTTGTTTTGTTTAACGACACCACGAGAGCAAATTGATTTATTAATCATCGGCTATTGGATGTGAAATAAAGAATAATACGATTCACGAAGCTTACGTTTAGTGAGATTTAATGTACTGTAATTTTATGGTGAACTGCTTTACCATTGTGATACGATTCACGAAGCTTACGTTTAGTGAGATTTAATGTACTGTAATTTTATGTCTGTGAACTGCTGGAATTTATTTTTGTTATAAAGTACAACAGTGAGACCATTTTATAATATTATACACATTCTTAAAAATAAAAAAAGCAGCAATAACTAAAAAAAAGAAAGATTATATGTTTATTTTCATTATTTTCAAAGTACCGTACCACTAACTTTACCGTTGTATATATACGCCGTAGCACGTTTGGACTTTAACAAAACACCTGGCCGCATGACCTACAATGTATATTTATCTCTTTTATCACAAGCGGAATTCACTTCCTTATCTTCACTACGACATGGCCGCGAATACTTTTATTTTCCACTTTAATTTTCACACAGATAGAATTCCAAAACACTTCTTTTTCTGTTTAGAGTCACAAAATTGTCCATAATCCAACAGACGTGATCCGTGTAATATGATCGAAATAAGCACAAAATAACCATAGGGTATTCCTTGAGAAAACATTCTCGACGATAAAAGTAAAACACCTATGTGTCATGGTCGGCAAAATAAGAGGTCACACCTCGAATCGGAAATGTGTATGCGCATACAAATGCGACCTGTGACCTATATTTAATCGAGCTCGCAAGGAGGTGAAATCCCGAATCGTTGTATAATTTTCTGACCGCAGAAGAATCTATGTCCGTGTTGTGATGTTTTTAATTGGTTGTTAGTAATATCAGTGCGGGGGCAGCCCCTTCCGATGGATATTTTTGGGTTTCTTTAGCTCATGCATGCAATCCATTTATATTTGGAAATCCCCCAGAAATATATAAAAGAAAAGAAAATCCCAAAATCAAACAGATCTCTTTAAATATCTCAACAGATCAAGCAAATATCGCACTAGTCTTAAGAAAACGAAACGCTAATTGGATATAGGCTCGTCAATTACTATAAAAGTAAGTAAGTAAAAAAACGAAAGAAATCAAGATAATACTGATTAGTTGAGAACGCGGCATTATATTAATGTCGTTATTATACAGTAATATATTAATGTATATAGACAGAGACATTATTAATTAGTTATTGAATAACATACTTTCGTTATGATTGACTTTGAAGCATACTTTTACCTGGAAATCTTTTATACATGATATCCAAAAATTAAATATGAACAAATTAAATGTATTATGAGAATTTCATTTATTTTAAATTATATAACTACAGAACTAATATATACACACACATACACACACACACACACACACACACACACACACACACACACACACATGCATATATATGTATGGACGTACATACATACACGCTACATTAATAATTAGTTATTAAGATAATTTTAAAATGAAAAATAAAGAGTAGAAATTGCTTGACATTTTATTGTTAGACTTAACGAAATATTTATCTAAACTTCATAACAATTGCACTACAAATGCCATTTAATTAATTTCATAAAATAACATTTAAAAAAAATTCTCCTGTTTTTTTCAGATCCAAAATGGCCACAACGAAACTAATGTTTTTGCTGGTTACTCTTGCTTCAGTAATATGTTTAGCATATTCCTCCCCGCTCATCAGACGCTCCACACCACGTTGGACTCGCCCATGCGGGAGTTTTGAAATCCAGATGCCGAATCCTCTACCACTCCCTCCCCTCAACGAGACACTGGGAGAAATAGTGGCCCTCACTCAAAGCGGAGTGGACTATTCCAGACAACTTCGGGTGAAATACGTAAGTTCTAACGTTAGTATCCGACCATTTCTAAGCACGGGGTGTTGGTGTAAAGGTTTTCTTTTCGGCAACCATCGGATGGTGTTCGTAGCGTACGATGTAGAAATGTTCAGATTTTTATCTGAGAAAAATATCTGATTAAATAGAAAGAAAAATTATCTCCCTTCTTAGGTATGAAACAATTCAAAATCAAAGTACCTTGTTGTAGTGACTCTTACGGACACTTCCGATGATCTATGAGAAAACCACGGTGAAGGTTTAAGGTGATGGGATTAAAATATTTGTATCTGCCCTAAGTTCAGCCAGCGAACGTTTTGCTAACGTTCGAGTACTATTTGATTGGTTCCCGACGTGGCCATTTGGTTTAACGTGAAGCGCATAAACAAGTCCAGGGGACGTTAGCGACAAGCGGTTGGCCCAGGACCTTTTAACGTAAATTTAACGTTAGCGACACGCGGTTGATTGAATTGTACCTTTTTTTTTTAATTTTTTACTTTAGGGTTCATTTGGTTTCGTCCTTACATCCATCTAAGGTTCAAACATGCTGTTCTAGGCGCACACCTCAGTTATCTGGGATGTCTGTCAATGAATGGGGTTGAGGACTGGTTGATAATTTATTTGTTTTTAACGAGTTCGTTTTTGAAAGTTTCGCACCCGCACAACGCCCTCGTAGCTCCCGTACCGCGCACATGGTAAACGACCCTTACGGTTAGTTGATAGTGAGTTTGTTTTGCTTAACGACACCACTAGATCACATCAATTTATTAATCATCGGCTATTAGATGTCAAACATATGGTCATTTTGACGTGTACATGTAGTCTTAAAGAGGAAACCCGCTACATGTTTCCATTAGTAGCAATGTATCTTTTATATGCACCATCCCACAGACAGGATAGCACATACCACGGCCGTTAATATACCAGTCGTGGTGACACTGGCATGAACAAGAAGTATGTTCCACCTACGGGGATCGATCCTAGACCGACTGCGCATCAGGCGAGCGCTTTACCACTGGGCTACATTACTCACACACATACACACACACACACACACACACACACATATATATATATATATATATATTCATATTCATTAGAATGGTGTTTTGGCATGTTTTGAACAAAATGTCATTCCTTAAGAGCAGAAACATTTAACACCATTTAAATATTTTTTCTTTCTTTTTTTTTTGTAAAGTTTCTTTTGGACATAAGTATATGTATGCGTTATTTTCGAGGCTGGTCTAACGATCATGTGAATGTGATCCGTGTTACGATCCCAGCATACCAGGAAAATAACACGAACACCGGCAACGCATTCTTTGTTTGACTTTATACGAACAGTGGCGACGCTTTCTTTGTACGGCTTGTAATTTGTCACGGCATTAACGCGGCATACATGATATCGGAGCAAAATATCTGATATCTATACGGACCGATCCCCCCCCCACCCCCCCCCCCCCCCCACCCCCCAAAGCGTGTCCTTTCATTTAGAATAGCAGTTAGTGTCTAACCGGGGAAGACCTCATATTACTGTGTTATTAAAATGCTTGGTGATTAGAACTATATTCACGCATTTAGCTCAGTCGGTTGAGTTCTCGACTGAGGTCCTTGCGTCGCAGGTTCGAACCACCTCGGTGGATCCATTCAACACGATCCATAAATCGTTTTTTATCGGTTTTTTATTCATATTTACAAAATAGACGTAACTGCAACATTTGACCTTTTTTATTAACTGACAATTTGTTTTGTTTAACGACACCACTAGAGCACATTGATTTATTAATCATCGGCTATTGGATGTCAAACATTTGGTAATTTTGACATATTGTAGTCTTAGAGATGAAACCCGCTATACTTTGCCATTAGTAGCAAGGGGTCTTGTATATGCACAATCCCATAGATACGATAGCACACACGACGGCCTTTGATGTACCAGTACCGATGCCATATAACCGTAAATAAAATTCGTTAAATAAAACATTTCCTTCATTCCATTACTATTATTCATATACAACCATACTGTAACGTGTCTTTAATAGCATTCTTTGATTTCTCTGTTGTAGCGATTACAGCGAGTTCTCAGCAATGACATGGCATCTGTCTTGGACAACGTGCACCTGGATGGTTTCCCGCTGAAAAAATCATCCGATGAAGCAATCAACGACGCCGATTCTGATGTATGTATATTAGTATTGTTTTATCAACACATCCATCCGTCCGTCCGTCCATCCATCCGTCCGTTATCAGTCCCTTTTTGTTTAGTATGTCAATTTGTAAACCTTTCTATCAGTCTGTCTGATCTTCTGCTTGCCTTTCTGTCCGTCTGTCTTACCTTCCGTCCATGTGTCTGTTTTTCTTTGTACGTCCATATGTTCGTCTGTCTGCCTATCTGTCTGTCTGGAATAATTTCAGACATTGTTTTGTTTGAACTCGGAGTAATCTGTAATTCCATTCTTTCTACTTTGGTATTTATATTTCGATATTTCTTCCCTCGTGTATATTTCCGTGTATATATATATATATATATATATATATATATATATGTATCAGTTTATTTCTATATTTTGGGTATTTAAAATTATATTTCCTTTATATGGATTTTCGAGCATTGACTAATACGCTCCTGACAGATAAATTATGTTAAATGTATTCAGTGGGAATTCTGGAATTGTGGGCAAGTGAGTCAATGATCTCTTAAAAATTTGATTTTAATTTGAAAAAAAAGACAAACAAAACCAAACCTAAAAAACCTAAAAAAAAAACCCCAACCAAAACAAACTCCAACAGGGATGGGTTTGTTTTTTTAAAAGGTATGGCCAGGTTTTGTTTTCTAATATTGGCCACTGCTAAACATTTATCTTCGGTTGCCAGTTTGCTTCCCCCCCAAGACCACAATTAACTTATTCCAGAATTTTTGTGTACTTAAAATGTGCATTGACTTACATTTGTAATTTTATATCATTGCAGACGGTCACGGCACTGAAAAAGGATTACACGACTCTGTCGAAACTCGCCGTTTGGCTCGAACAGATGCATCTAGACGAAGTGACCCGTCACCAGTCTCAGTTCATCAACGAAGTCAGTCGGGTGGAGGAAAACGTCTACTCCATGCTGTGCAAAATCGACGTCTGCCTTCGCAATCTCAACTCAACCGTTGACGCTCACGTGACACGCTCGGTTATGCCCGACAAGTTCCGTAGAATGACGATAGCTCAGACCTACCAGCGCGATTACATCATCAACAAAGACACTTCGGAGTTTGTCGACTCGCTAGAAATTCAATATTCAGCGATGGAGGCACGATATATGTCTAGAGCATTACAGTAGTCTTTATGAATATAAGAACGAATAAAACCCCATAGAATCCCCGCGTAACCACATAATAAGCCAGTGGACTAGTCACAGCTTCGGCGTATTCATCGGATCGAACGCTCTTTCGGGCACTCGACCTCCTGAACGCGCGACAAATTTTACTGGATGGATTTTTTGTTTCATCCTGACATTTACAGACATTATAAAATAGAACTCTGGTTGTGGTTACGCGGACGACTTAAAGTTTATATTTGTTTTTCACAAGTGGTTCTGTTGGATTATGTTAATCCAAATAATGTACATGGCTACGCCATTTAATGTGTATATACTGTTATAATATAATATTTTGTTTATTAAATGTCGGAATTATTATCTTCAAACTTTTCAGTTGAGGACATTATTTGATTCTGTCTTTACTGTCCATGTTCCATAATAGTTCAGCATTACATTAATGCAGAAATATTACGGAATAGGCCCCTGTGTGTTTTTCCATGTTTTAACAGACAAAACTATTAAAAAAAGAAATGAAAAAAAGAAGAGAAAAATGAAAGAAAAAGAAAAGAAAAAGAAAAGAGAAATAAGGAAAAAAAAAAGAAATAGAAAAATGTATATTACTTTCTATAGTACGTATTTTATTTTTATATTTTATTGTGTACAGTATTATATTTGCATAATATCATATTTATGTATGCGACACATCACTATAAATAATCAATTATTTATTCTCGAAAGACCCAAGGTCATTAAACATGAACATTTGTATATATTTCAATGCTTAACTTATGATATTTTGTTTTTACTCCATTACTGAATCTCACATATCATTGCATTTTATCATTGCACTTTATCAACAATTTACATTTTGTGTATTGTCTCAGTTTTAAATGTTTGTCACTTGTACATGTACATCATTACGACATATTATGTTACTACTTAATGATTGCTTTTAAAAATGCTCGTGTATATAGCCAATTCATGAAATCATGTATGTATGTTTATTTATTGCTGGATGACTGTACAATAACGTTTAAAACGTTATTTTTACGTTAGCGAACATTTGTCTTGGGTAGAAATGTTAATTAGGGCTATTCCAGAAATAATTCAAAAGTGTTTTAATAAAATAACTTGGCTTTAATATTTGCGTTAATAAACTACCAACGAACGAAAAACATTAGTGAACCCATCCACCCTGTGTGATTACATCTGAAACAAATTTCCATAAATTGCCCTAAAATATTCCTTAAATTGCCATAGCGTATTACCTTTAAATATTTGTCTGGAATTTCCCTAAATAATTAGCAAATTGAGAATTAAAAGTGATGTAAATGATATTTATTTATTTATTTATTTATTTATTTATTTATGTATTTATTTATTGTTTTAAACAATCAAATATCAAAATGCTACATTACTTGCCAGTTGTCAGACAGTGCATTTACGTATTATATACAATTTTAAAACTTATTTTTTTTTTTTTTTTATGTTGGCTTTTTGATACATATTTTAACACAATAAATTATTTTTATATGAATGCTATTTGTTTTGTTTTATTGTTCATTTAGACCAACGGGCATCTACAAAAACCTAAAACCTTGTTATCATTCAAATCTCTCTCTCTCTCTCTCTCTCTCTCTCTCTCTCTCTCTCTCTCTCTCTCTCTCTCTCTCTCTCTCTCTCTGTCTCTCTCTCTCTCTCTCTTGTCTGTCTGTCTGTCTGTCTCTCTCTCTCTCTCTCTCTCTCTCTCTCTCTCTCTCTGTCTGTGTGTCTGTCCAACGGGCATCTACAAAAACCTAAAACCTTGTTATCATTCAAATCTCTCTCTCTCTCTCTCTCTCTCTCTCTCTCTCTCTCTCTCTCTCTCTCTCTCTCTCTCCCTCCCTCCCAACTGTGGTTCAAGCTTGATATCCCAGGCTCATATCTATTGATGCTATCTGGGCTGTATGTCCACATAGAACTTTGCTGTCGGAGTAATGGATATTTAACAATTAAAACTATCTCTAAGTGGGAGCAGGTACCGTGATGCAAACCCCAATACGTAGTAGCCTTAAGTCCGATGGCTTAACCATTACACATTACAACACCGATACGGGTACAAATCTTTAGTATTCAGAGCACGTAAAACTAATCACGACAATAATAACATCGAGGTGTCAATTTGTTTCTTCCATTTTTATTTCGATGTTTGGGCAGTCTTTAAAGCCTTGGATTCTATTGCATCCAGATTTATAATTTTCACAGATTCACTTCCGTGTCTCCAAGCTTTACGGAATATGAAGCTATAACATCCCTTAGTTGGGATGGTGATACGAAAGTGCGTCTTTTTATCCATTGCCAATAAAGACATATTTTATTTTTTGAGATGCCCAGCCATGTTGGCATCAGGGGTAATGACAAGGCAGATTTGACGACAAGTCTGCTTTCAATTTGCCGCATGCTGGGGTTGGTGTGCCTTATACTGGTTTTAAACATAGTATTAACCCATTTATCTTTTGGACTTGGCAAGATAATTGGAACGGAACGGTTACGAACAAGCTTCATTCTGCCTAGCTTCCGACGCCATATAACAGTAAATAAAATGTGTTGAGTGCGTAGTTAAATAAAACATTTCCATTCTGCCAAGCCAATCCTGAGAGAGTAACAGTCCACCTATAGGCGATGCAGAAAGGATGAAATATTCTCCTGCCGTGTTCGCATCGGTCATACATGCATGACACATTCATTTATTCTGAAGAACCCTTAGTGTGAGCACTGTGAGTGTACTCTGACGGCACGTCACATTCTGATGGAATACAATCATCTGAAGGAATATAGAAAAGATATATTTGGTAGAAGAAATGTGATGAAATCATTTAGATTCCATCCTGAACTTTTGTTGCAATGTTTTCGTGATAATGAATTTTATGATAAATTTTAATTTTACGTATCTGTGATATTTGTATTTTTTGCGTAGTTTTTTGTTTTTAGACTGTTTTAATTTACCTCTTGAATCGTCATGCTGACGTTGTTCTAATAGCCGATGTATTTGTCTTGCTGGGCTTTATTCATTCCATTTTTATTTATTTTCGAAGTTTATATCTAATTAAGGTTCAAGCTTGCTGTCCATGTACATGGGGTGAGACGTAAAGCTCTCGCTTGATGCACGGTCAGTCTAAGATTGATCCACGTCGGTGGGTCCTTTGGGCTATTTCTCGTTCCAGCTAGTGCACTTCATAACTGGTGTAACAAGAGTCGTGGTATGTACTATGAAGATCCCTTGGTGCTAATCGGAAAGTGTAATCTTAGCCACAGTGGTGTTAAATAGGCTCCTAGGACAGAATGCCAAAGAAGAGATAGTGTGGGGATGGATAACGGTGTATTTTCACAACGATTGGTATTCACAACCTCAAGGCCGCGAACAACGTGGTTTCCATAGTTTTTTTTGCACTGAGCTCTGTCTCTGTCTGTCTGTCTCTCTCTCTCTCTCTCTCTCTCTCTCTCTCTCTCTCTCTCTCTCTCTCTCTCTCTCTCTCTCTCTCTCTCTCTCTCTCTCTCTCTCTCTCTCTCTCTCTGTCTGTCTTTTTCGCAGTCCAGAAACTCTAATCCAAAATTTAGGTGAACCTGGAAAGAACAAATTGCAACAGAAGGTTTTTTGTTTGTTTGTATCGTTAAGATGACCCCGGGAAAGGTGCTAAATAGCATAAATCCAACATGGCCACTAACACCAACTTCGAGTTTTTATATCTTCTAAATCTATTATGAGTAGATAGAAATATGATTTCAAAGAATCAGAATATCTTGTTAAAAATATAGCGTGACGCATATATAACGTCATGACACAAATATGGCATCATAGTGCGTCATCAAGACTCATAATGGCTCATATTTAAGACATGATACTATACTCATAAGTTTACCCACTGACGTCCTAATCATTCTTAATCCTTAATGATGTAATACCACAACATGATAGGCAGGATGATAACATGTATTGTCAGGTTCAGACCTATTGTCTCGGAGGAAAGCGAATATCTAAAATAATGCCACTATATTTTTCTAAATATGCCAATGTGACATTCAGTATAATATGAGATAATCTATGGTAAATTTATTCAATAGAACAATTGGAATGCTAATCAAACTATAGCTAGGTGCATGTCATCTTGTTATGTGCTATCTACAAACATAGTTTGGCAACTGACACACTTGTCTTTGCTGGGGGCGGGACGTAGCCCAGTGGTAAAGCGCTCGCTCGATGCGCGGTCGGTCTCTGATCGATCCCCGTCGGTGGGCCCTTTGGGCTATTTCTCGTTCCAGCCAGTGCACCACGACTGGTGTATCAAAGACTGTGGTATGTACTACCCTGTCTGTGGGATGGTGCATATAAAAGATCCCTTGCTGCTAATCGAAAAGAGTAGCCCATGAAGTGGCGACAGCGGGTTCCTCTCTCAATATCTGTGTGATCCGTAACCATATGTCTGACGCCATATAACCGTAAATGCAATGTGTTGAGTGCGTTGTTAAATAAAACATTTCTTTCTTTCTTTAACTTGTCGTTGCAATCACCACATGCATTGGAGATGAATTGTGTAAAGTCACAATCTGCCTTTTGGTTTGCATTGGCACCTTATAAACTTCAGATTGGCTCTGATGAGGAGATCATTTGGATTAGATTCAGATGGTCCCCGCCTGAACAGCCATGCCAAGATTTCTGGCTTCATGTCACCCTCCTTTCCCATCCAAATGTGAACCTGATAATACTTGTAAACATGATACGTGTGATACCTGACTGCATCTAGCGTTATGGGAAGGTTTCTACTTCCACAAAGTATCCATCAACATTAAATGGCACACCCGTCCCAATTACAAATAATCTGGAGGTGGTACCACAACCACAAATGTATAACAATAAAATGATGAGAAATACCTTTCACCCAAACAAGATGCCTAAATGTTAAATTTAATTAACATACAGAGATCATGTTTGACCTAGTCCAAATTACACCTTTTCCTGTATATTTTTTTTTTGCAAATTGGTACAGCAGTTAAGGGGGGATTTTGACCTGGTATCCCCCTTTGAACATCTGTGGTATATTGCACCTTTAGTTGTTGGCCCTCTATATCTACCAAAACCTTGGTGTGCCACATTTTGGTGAAGTGCCATCATCTGAAGGAAACTAAAAAGATACATTTGATGGTAAAAATGTGGTGGAATGTTTTCGATTTCACCTTGAACTTTAATTGAAATTCTAAAGAGATAATGAATTTTATTCAAATATACTTATTTTCTTACCTGTAATATTTATATTTGTGCATGGTTACTTACTTTGTTTTAATTTAATTACTGAATTTTTATATTGGTATTTTCATTGTTCATATACCTACATGAACCTTTGTTTGACACGTAGTCGATGTGTTGATTAGTTCGGACAATACAGAGATTAAAAACGACAATACCTTCCAAAGTATTTCAACGTTGTGGAAGGATATTCTCATATTTTGCGGCCATATTGGATTTATGCTAATTAGCACCTTTGTCGGGGTCATCTTAACAATACAAACAAACAAAATCTTGTGTTGCAATTTGTTCTAGGTTCACCTAAATTTTGGCTTAGATTTACTGGACTAGTGTGCGATTGGTATTCACAACTTCAAGGCCGCAAACAACGTGCTTTCCACAGGCTTTTGGCACTGGTCTCTGTGCACTGTGTTAGTTACTTTTGCACTTTGCAAAGACAAAAGTACATATTTCTCATAAATTTGGAAAATAATTTTACCAAATTTTTCATCATTTTATTCTAGTGATGGGAAATACTGAACCTGCATCCAAAATACTGGATTGTTCCATGCTAGTCGTCACCGTGAACCAAATAAAGGGTAGCTGTAGACCACTCTCCTGAAATGGTGCTTCGCGAGTAATCACATGAAGTTTCAATTGATTAAAAGTTTCATTGCAAGGCGATCAATTTACCACTCTCCTAAAATGTTCTAGGTGAGCAGGTGAGTGTTGAGGAAAGCCAAAGTGATCACTTGTAAAACTGTTAATTAAGCCAACATATTGTAGAACTGTTAATTAAGCAGACATATTGTAGAACTGTTATTTAAGCCAACATATTGTATAACTGTTAATTAAGCCAACATATTGTAGAACTGTTAATTAAACCAACATATTGCAGAACTGTCAATTAAGCCAACATTGTAGAACTGTTAATTAAGCCAACATATTGTAGAATTGTTAATTAAGCCAACATATTGTAGAACTGCTAATTAAGCCAACACCTTGTAGATCTGTCAATTAAGCAATAAGCTTTGTTTCAACATGTTTTGTTTGTGTTTCAGGACTGGACATTCCCACATTACTTAAAGGAATCATGAAACTTCTGCCTCTTGATGCGTATGTTCCTGCTCCTGTAAGTTCTAAGAATAAAATATGTTTTTTGATGTAAACCAAACTAATCACCAATTGACATAATGTATATCTGATACATTGGGGAAATTAGCACCTCGTCTGCCCCCAAAATATCTCCTTACATAAAAGCTATATTGCCGAAATTTTTCAGTCATTGTCACAATTTCAGGGTTGAAAATTAACATGAAAACCATTGTCGCCAGCAGGACCAGTTGAAGAAAAATCTAGCCCTCCAGTATAACTGCACAGTGAAAATAAAAACTAGAATTTACTTTGTTGAATAACAACCATGTATAATAATAACCATATATATAGTCCGTTTGCGTCAAAAGGAAACCAATGAATTGGCATAATTTCATAATGAATAAAGTTAAAATTCATATTATAAAACATATTATTAAGTTTTAAACCCATACCAACCCAAATAACATTTTTGAACAAAGAAATCCATTATAAATAAAAATGTTTCTTTATAAATTACCATTAAATGATACAGATTAAATATAATTTTTAATACAGGTGTAAAGAAAAATGCTAGAACAGCCAATTTATGCAGCTTCACTTGCATTGTCTCTGAAGTAATCGATAATGCAGTACAAAGAGACTAAAGCCTTAAAAGGTAGAACTGCGCATGTTTGAGTAAATTAGTCTGGGAGTGGCAGTCCTCTTCATGGCGATGCAAGAGGAATGAACTCTCCAGTAAAGGATTTCCTCGGGAGTGGCTGTCGTTCCTCCTATAGACAAGGCACTAGATAAAGATTGATGAAATCATCCACTATTTTGCCAAATACCCATTCGACTCTGCATTTTGCAGATCTCATATTATGGTTTTGTCGTTCAGATTACCTTGGATGTTCCATCAATTGCCTTAAAACCTGTATCAGAAAAGATTTCACCTATGCAGTTTTATAAATATATATTTTTTATTATTTAC